>NW_020954589.1:6222711-6258578 GCF_900497805.2 Vombatus ursinus
CCAGCACCTCACATGAGGGCACAGGAGCCTCAGACAGGACCACATCTATTTCACCTGAGATAACAGATACTTCCCACAAGAACATGGAATCCTCCTTCAGGACCACATCTGTCTCACCCCAGACTATAACTACCTATCATGAGGGTGTGGGAGCCTCAGACAGAACCACAACTGTCTCACTCAAGATAACAGATACTTCCCACAAGGGAACAGGAACCTCCATTATAGGAGATTTGAACAAAGCCACTGGAGCATCAAGTAGGACACCTGCCTTTGACAAGACCACAGGCTGGACTACAACTGTTTCAGACAAGGTAACTGAATCCTTAGGAACCTCACACAAGTCTACATCTGCTTCTGACAAAACCATAGGAACCATGGAACCAACCACGGCCACGGGCATAACTTTTGGAGCAACCTCAGAAAAAATGACTGAATCCTTAGAAAGGACCACAGGCATCTACAAGACTGCAACTTCTTCACATCAAACTCTGGAAGCTTCATACAAAACTGCCCAAATTTCAGAGAAAACCACAAAAGCTTCAGGAGCCACAAAAGCCTCAGAGAAGACCACAGGACCCTTGGACAAGACTACCCATAAGTCTATATCTACTCCCTGTAACACTTCAACTGTCCCTTATCCACCACTCCAGGTTACTAGTGAGAAAACCTTTGTTCCTTTCACAACTCTCAACAATAATCAGGAGTTGAATTCTACAAAATCGGGCGGCAATAACAACCGGTTAGACCAGAAAACAGATAATTCAAAAGGAGGGTCCCAGAATGGAGCAACCCAGGGTGTACTAGAGGGGAATTCATTTCCTGCCTGGGCCATTGTCATTGTAGTCCTGGTGGCTGTGATCCTCCTTCTGCTGTTCATTGGCCTACTCATCATGGTGAGAAACAGAGAGGGAAAGAAGGGAATGACATATTATGGAAATAATATTACACTTGGGATTAAAGGCAGGACTAGGAGAAAAAAATGGAGCTGGAGGAAGGAACATGGAAAGGGGGTGGTGAAATGGGAACAAATCTCAAATATGGAAAAGGGAGAGTAGGGAGAAGGATGGAATTGAGATAATGAAGAGATAATGGGAGAATGAAAGGACTGAAGGACAGAGCCAGGGGTTGGGGTATGAATTTGGGGTACTGATATAGGGTGGAATGAGTAGAATATGAGAGAAGAATGAGCCCAGCAATCAGGATAGATGTGAGATACATAGTATTGGGAGCTGCAGTTAAGAGGAAGAATTAAGGTACAGGTGAAGAAATGTACAGTTGGGATGGGGCTGAGGTGGAGTCACTGCCTGTGGAGAATCAGAAAGGAAGAATGATTTCTTAAAGTAAACAGGTGTGTGTATGTATAGTGGAGGTCAGAGAAGGAAAATGAGGGAAAACAGCATTCAATCTTTTCTTATCACTTTCTCCCAACCACCTTCTAGACTATCTTCATAATCCGATTACGTCCCCATCAGATGACTACCAACCGAGACGAAAATGATGCAGAGGATGAGGTTGGCCCCAATTCTTATCCTGTCTTCCTGATGGAGCAGCAAACACTGGGTCGGAGCCAGTTCCCGTGATCCCCCTACAGGATTCCAACTTCAACTCCTCAATGACTTACCCCTTCTCCTACTTCAGGAATAAGGATTCGTCTCCTGTTTCCTAGGCTCTAGTAAGGGCTAAGACTCCTAGCATTAGCAGCTTTGATCCTTAACCAGAGGCACTGGAGGGAGGAGTCTGAAATTGCTGGGGCAGAGTAAAGGAGAAGATCTGGAGTCTTCAAAGAGAGTTGAGAACTTGGGGAGCAAGGAACTGTGTTGGACACTTGAATTTTAAGAGTGGAGTTGTACTTTTGATCTGTCTGGCATAGGAAAAGGGAAATCTTCCTATGTAGAGGTTCTACATATAGAATCCTTATAGGTTGATCCTTACACTATATTTGTTTCCCCTCTCCCAACACTGAACTCTCACTCCCGATCACATCCTCCATGCCTCTCCACTTGGCCCACTTGGGCCTTCTTCCCCTCACATCTGTTAAGTTATTCTGATCCTTATCACAGCTCTTACCAATTCCCAGCCCTCATGCCCACTCTGGCTCCCCCCTCCCTCTCGGGTGATTCAGCTGTGTACTTTTAGGTCTCCTCTCTCTATTTTACTTTTTAGCTTCTTCTTCTCTATACTTATACTTCTCTATACAGACTGGACAGGTGTTTAGTGTGGGGGAAGATGGGAAGGAGAGTGTCTAAAGAAACAAAGGATCATCGGTTCCTTTCACTTATTTTTTTCAATAAAAGGTCAAATGTTTTAAATGAAGGAAGTGAGGACAAATGTTTTAAATGAAGGACATACTACCGATGCCCTTAACAATGTCTTGGTCTTGACACTGAAGATAGTTTCAAATGTCAGAAGTCTGAAGGACGAGACTGACTTTTTTTTTTTGGGTGAGACAATTGGGGTTAAGTGACTTGCCCAGGGTCACACAGCTAGTAAGTGTCAAGTGTCTGAGGCCAGATTTGAACTCAGGTCCAAGACTGGTTTTTTTTTTTTTAATGGGGAATGACAGAGAAGGGACTTCTACTGTTTGGCGTGTCCAATATTGCCTAGTGCCTGGTTTCATTTAGGTCTTACCTCCTTTCAGTGATGGCCTTGACATGACAAGTTATAGCAAACACATACTGAGTGCCTGGTATGTGCATGACACTATGTTGGATGTGGAGAAGCGAGTAGTGGTGGCTGGGGGTGGGAGGGAGGCAACACAAAGAAATATAATACATGGCCCCTGCCCTTGAATAGATTACAACCTCGTTGGGAAACTCACACACATGAAAATTAAATAAAGATATGAGATAGCAGGAATCAGAAACATGGAAAGTGCCAAATAAGAGGTGAAGATACTGAAGTTTACAGGTGTGGATGTGAATGCAAATACATGCCTGTGTTCAGCTTTGTCCTGAGCCCGACTTGAGCTTCAACTCCAAAATCAATTAATCAGTTAACAAGCGCTTACTCTGTGCCAGGCACTGAGGGCATGAAGACAAAAAAAAATGAAATATTCTTTGCCCTTAAAGAGTTTACATTTTGTAGGTGGAGATAACATAACATGTTCAGTGGAGTCACACTTAATAGTCTTGGCTTTTCACCTTCAGTATAGAAAAAAATGGGAGGAGGGGCATTGACATTGAGCCCAAACCTCTGGTCCTATAGTGGACACCATAGAAACTCCATCATTAGGCCCACTCACCAACCAACTGCTCTTGTCAGCATACCTTCAACTTCCTACTTCTTTACCTTAGCCCTGGCCATGGTACCAACTATTCCCCCTGACCCTGAATTCTAAATATAATTCAATTTCAATCCTTTAACTCAAATGTTTTCCCTTAACCCAACATCATACTCCATTTTATCCTAAAAACTAACCATCACCCTGTGGGGATAAAAATTATTCAACCTACAATGAGAGAGACTGAGGCAGAACTCTGAGCTAATGGCACTTTATTAAAGGGTCCTTGGTCCCCTCTAATGAAGTAGACCTCAGATCTTCCTCATGATCTGAGATGCCCCCTCCTTCCAGGGCCCAATTTTTATAGGGCTAGATATCTAGACATTCTTTAGTGGCTATACCGAATACAGAATAATTCCATTGGTTGACATGTGATACATAGGCTAAAATAAGCAAACAATGTATCAGCAGGGTCACAGGTTGGGCAAAGCAGGAAATATCTCCACCCACTAGATGGTCACAAGATGGATGGGCTTCTCCTTAGGTTAGGCAGGAGCTATCCATATACTCCAAGAACATATGTGGGGGGTGGGCTTTCCATACCATGCCATCACCCATGCTTGGTTTGGTCATAGAATTTGAGCAAAACAGGATGGAACTATCTTTCTCAGCGTTCTTATGGTTGCACAAGTGAGCTCCACAACTGGTAAACAAGTAATGAATATTACATTAAAATTTGAAGCCTATTATATGGTCCTTCTATTAGAAACTATATTTCTATGTGACTTACACAAAGTATGGATTAATACATTCTTTATTCTTGCCTAAATATGCAAAAGAGACATGGCCAAATACAGAATCTCATTGGTTGGTGGACTTTACTCTTGAGGGCCAAAAATAACATATTGGCAGGGGACATCACAGATTGGGTGAAGCATGGGGCATCTCCACTGACTAAGTGGTCATAAGGTGGTCATAAGATGATCACCTGCTCATGCTGGACAAGAGAGAATGGTCTGGAGGAACAAAAATAAATTGGGGGACTTTTCATGTAGTTGAGTCACCTCTGTCATACTGGACTTGGTCACCATGACAAGGAAAAACAAGGGTGGAAGGCCTCTAGTTAACTTCCTATGATTACGCAAGTGAACTTAGAATCTGCAGCTCACAGTTCTGGGGCCAAATATACAGAACTTACAATCACTAGTTCTATAGAATCATATCAAATTGATTGATACTGATTGGAATAGAGTAGGGGTCCTCAATGAATCAACTTTCTCAACCCTATGGTGAAAAATCCCCTTCCTTTAAGTGAGCCTAAAGCACATTAGTAATAGCTGTTAAACCACACTAAGGCTTTTAGAATACTCTGGACACTTACAAGCTGTGTGACTTTGGGCAAATCACCTAACCTGCCTCTGTAAAATGGAGATAATAATATCACCTGCCTCCCAGGGTTGTTGTAAGGAAAAGTTAAATAATATTTATAAAATGCCATATAAATGCCTGCTCTTATTTAGTAGATGATTAGTGAATAATTCTGATGGCTAAAAAAAAAAAATCAATGATTACCCAAGGTCCTGGTCATGAACCTCTATGCATTTAGCTAGGCTAGTCTTTGGACAAGCTATCCTTGGGAAGGAAGGAGGAAGCAGAAAAGGAGGGAAAGAGATAGGGAGAGAAGAGTAAAGGAAGAAAGAAAGAGAGTGAAGAAGGAATGGAGGGAGGAAGGAAGGAAGGAAGGAAGAGGGAAAGAGAGAGGAATGAAACGGGAAAGAAGGGAGAGAGGAAAGAAGGGAGGAGGGAAGGAAGGAAAAAGAGAAGGAAGAAAGGAAAAACAGGCTGTTAAAACTATTACTTTTAAATATTTTAGATTGGTGTCTACCAGAGGGATTTTGGACAATATGTTAGTATCATCTTAAATTTAACAATGTGTTGTAAATTTGTGGGATTTTTTTCCTGTATTGAAATTTTGATGATGAAATATTGCATTATGTAACCATATAGTATCATACTGTAAACACGTCATTACATACACATATTCCTGCTGATGCATGCTGGACTTCCCAACAATGCACGACATGCTCACCTACCAACACTTGCTTGTTAAGACCTGTCAGCAGGCTTGACCACTGTTTGGTTATAACTTGAATTTTGTGTGTTTATTTGGAAAATAATGTAATCACTACAACTTAAACTCTGTTATACAACAGATGAAACATGTACAAATGGTTTTTCAAATTTTTCTTATCTTCTCTTCTTTCCTTATGCTTCTACCACCACCTTATTTTTATTCAACACCCTCCCAATTGTACCAGAAGCAACTAACACCCCCCCTGAATTGTTCCAGCATGGGGTGGGGAGAGTGGCCCAGGGGTGGTATTGCCCACTTTGGGAACCTCTGATAGTCCTATGCTGTCATTTTACAAAGAAGGACCCTGAAGCCCAGAGAGATTAAACTCACAACTCTAGTAAATAGAAAATAGCAGAGCATAATTTGAATTCGTAACCCCTGACTTCAAATCCAGGGCTCTTGCCATTACACAACACTACAGGTTGGGGCCAGATCATGAAATACCTTGAATGCCAGTTTGAGAAGTTCATATTTTATTTCACAGGAAATGGAGAACTATGAAAAGTAGTTGAGTGAGAGAGTACCATGATCAGAGCTGTACTAGAGGAAGATTAATTACTATATGTGTGAGGTGTATATATGTTGTCAATCCATACTTCAAGCAATTCAAGCAAATCATTCTCATAGGGAGAGAATTTGAGCAGTAAATCATCAACCTTAGTACAGAGGGAAAAGTGAAAAGAGCCCACAACCGAAATCCACCAGATATCAAATTCTCCTCGGACATGGGGGTATCAGTGCTTCCATTCTTTCAAATGGGCATAGAATGAAAAAGAATCATAGACTCTTGGGATTTGATTCCACACTTCAATTAACTTCAATAAATATTTATAAAAACACTTACTGTATGTCAGGCACTGTTTGAGGCACTGCGGATAGAGAAAAAAGTGAAAGTCTTTGCCCTCAAGGAGCTGATATTCTACTAGATGGGATCTTAGCAGATTACAACTCTTACCTCAGAATCCCCTCTATAACAGTAACATAGGAGGTTATTGAGCTTCTCTTCAAATGTTTCTCATGATGGGGAGTGAAGGTGGAAGGGGACAAGCATTTATTAAGCACCTACTATGTGTTGGGCACTGTGCTAAGCATTTTACAAATATAATTTCATTTGATCCTTACAACAACTCTGGGAGGTAGGACCTACTTTTATCCCCATTTTACAGTTGAGGAAACTGAGGAAAACAGGTTAAGTAAGTCCAGGGTCACAGAAAGTAAATGTTAGAAACTGGATTTGAACTCAATTCTTCCTGACTCCAGGACCAACACTATATCCATTCCATCATCTAGCTGTCCATCATGAAGGGGAATTCATTACCTCTTGAGTCTGTTGCACTATTTGGACAATGTTGTTAGGAAATGTTTCTTAGGTGAAGCCAAAGATTTGCTTCTAGTTTTTCAACCTGGGACTAAGCTGAAAAAAAAAAACTTAATTGCTCTTCCATGTAGAGCACAGGAAGATAGTTTTCATATTCCCCTTAAATCTTCTGTTCATCAGACAAATTACCCAAAGTTGCAAATTCCTCTATGATATAGTTTTGAATTTTTCCACCATACTGATTACCCAGAATCATAGAACTGAACCTTAGAGATGAAGAAGTCCAACCCTGATGGGACATGACTTTCCTGGTGAGTAAATCGAATAACTGAAACTTAACTCATATCTTCTGGCCCTTTAAATACTTGAAGACAGCTATGAGGTCCTGTCCCCCACCCTACCTCAATCCTTTCTTCTCTAGGCTCAACATCCCCAGTTCTTTCAACACAATGAAATAAACCCTCCAAATGGAAAAAATTTGTGAAGCAAGGGTATTAGGAAAACCCAGATTTGCTAGTCTGAGCATGGGCCATGTGCTCTGGCTCTTCAACATAAGAGATAGGTCTTGTTGGGATGACTCAGACAACTCTGAAATGGTCTCTTGGGCTGGAGGTGGTGGTGTGTGGTTGTTTCAAAGATGATTAATGACTGATCATAAGGAAGCACAGCCCTGTGGAGGAATTTCCATCCCTCTTCCACTGTAAGAGCTATGGAAATAATTACATCCTTATGATGGGGGGATGAGGGATGAGAAGAGACTTTTTCAGCAAATCAATAGATGCCTTGATCACCACTGCTACATTTATAATAGAAAAAACAAAGACAAAAAACCCTATATAATTTTCCTAGGAAACCCAAGTCTTCAGAACAAGGCATTCACCATTATGCTAAGAAAGAAGATGGTAGGAGGTGCTGGTGCTACAGCCATGAAAAAAAAGGCTGTTAATAATGATCGCTAGGTAAACATCTGGCCAGTTCTGGGGCTTTAAAATGGCACAACTATTTAGAGTTGTGCCTTAGAATCACATCTTATTTGAATTAAAGAAAAGGGCTTGGGTGTCCACCAATTGAAATTTTGGGGGTACAACTGTCAAGATATTAGGAGACACCCTGTTTTCCAGAGCTAAGGCCCAGAAAATAAGCTGTGCCCTGAGCATGGCATAACAACAATCCTTTGCACCTACCCTCTGGATGATCTCATCCTCTGGCAAAATCATATAATTTTTTTATTGCTTTGATCCATTTCCCAGGGGACCTCAGGGGAGCTAGTACTGCAGCCAATATGCTGCAGTAGAATGTGAGCAGTTAAATTTCCTGACGTGCTAAGTGAACCAAACCAGGTGCTTCACTCCTGCTCCTGGCACTCTAATTCTGGTTCTGTATCCCACTGAACAATCATAAGGCTCAATGACCCTATTGACTTAAGACAATCACAAAACTCAGTGATTCTAGTAACTCAGAGACTGTTCCCACAGGACCCAAGAATGCCTGTATTGTCCCAAGAGATGCCAATCACGGGAACTATTTACTCAGGACTGTGTTAGGTCCCACCTTTTTGTGGTTTTCATGTATAAAAGCCCTACCCCTGCCATAAGCTATAAGCACTCCTCAGGAAGGTGGACTTCTACTTACAAGCATTTTCCTCACTTTGAAATTAAACCTCTGTTTGATTTCTGATTCTCCTGACTCTAGCCTGCTTTGTTGGTCCTGGTCACCCACAGGTTTGGGTTTCAGCCTGGTTGACAGAACATTGGAACAAATGTTCCAGAACAAATCCAACCTCTAACACCCTAATGGTCTCTGCCAAGAATGCCTTTCTTCACATCCCATCTCAACCACGTTATTAACCACAATGCCTAGGAAAACCCTTGAGCTCTAATACCAATCACCCTTCCCTCACTGTACCTCCCCTCTCCCTACCTTTACCCCCAAGAGAGACAAGGGTGGGAGGGTGGGGAAGGAATTCACCCTAAGGATGGGAACCTATGACATTAATCAGAATATCAAGTGGTCCAGACTCCTTTTTGGGTTAGAACATCACATAAGATTTGGGGCTGATACTTCATTAGGAGAAATTACTTAATGAGTAGTGAGAAAGGAGGGAAATAGAGCCGACCAGGGGTGAGGAGCAGGCCCTTGAAGTGGTAAGAAGAGAGTCATGTCTGTGGAATGGGAGTTCCCTAGAGAGAGGACTGGGATAGACTATCTGGGTCCCAATAGAGGAGCAAGACTGAAGGGTGGAGGACAGGACTCCTGGGCTCTAGATGAGTAAGGAGAGAGGAGAAGGGGGGTGGGTAGAGGAGGGGAGGGGTCAGACACCTAGCTCTCTGAGAGAAATAGGAGCTGGGAGCTGTGAAGACAATGGTTTTCCAGGCCTCTCTAACTGTTTTTGCATCACTCTGCTAAGGATTAATGTATGGGCTGTGGCTATCACCTGCTTGTCTTTTAGGGAATCCTAATATACATGGGGAGAGGAGCTGACAGGTTCCAACCCCCGGACTCTAAGATACTGCTCTGCAGCAGTCTGGCAAAACTTTAGAAACTTTTAGAAACAGCCTGGCACCAGGAGTCCCAGAGATCTTCTTCCAAGATGTTTGGGTGGTCTCCCCTTTCTGGGTTCCATCTGCTGTACACTAAGTGCCAGATCCATCAGTGCTCTCTAGCAGCATAGGTCCAGCCCAGTCCTTGGCCTCCTCTGTTAAAGTTCTAGGTGTGAGACCATGAGCTGCTCCATATTTTTCTTTGTGCTACAGACTGCAGGGTCTAGAATCCAGGAGGGCAGAGACTGGTGGCCTCAAGTACTTAGACCAAGTTATTAGAGGTCATCATGTCCAACTTCCTCATTTTAAAGATGAGGAAATTGAGCCCCAGAAAAGTTAAATGACAGAGTTTAATAGGTATCAGGCAGAGATTTGAATGTAGATTGCCTCAAATGCTACCTCCTCTCTGATCGCCTCCCTGCACCCCGCTCCAACTTTCCCTCTCACATTCCATAATAGCACTTAGCACTTCCAATGCACTTACATATTATTGTAATTATAATTGTGTATATGTTTCCCTCCTAATAAACTGTAAGTTCCATGAGGGCAGAGACCTTGTATTATTTAAATATCCTTCTAAGTGTCAAACACAGTTCTCTGCAAAACAATTACTTAATAAATGCTTGCAGAATTTAATTGAATCTCATTAATCTTCAGTGGTCACCAATGTGCACAGACTCAAGCCCTAAATGTTTAGTTCTCTCCTGAAAGCCCTTAGCTCTCTTCTCAGGATCCAGCAATCAGTCTGCCCCACCAGACAATGCCACCTCCTTCACCCCTCCCCCCCGATGCAGTCTCTATTTCCCTCTTGTGACTTAGACTCTAGGGCCTGCTCTGGAAATTCATTGACTCTCCTGTCTCTAGCCTGCTTTGTTTAGTTCTGGCCACCCACAGGTTTGGGTTCCAGCCTGGTTGACAGAACATTGGAAACAGTGCCTCTCTGCTTTTCTTTACATCCCATCTCAACCACGTTATTAACCACGATGCTTAGAAGAACCCTTGAGCTCTAATACCAATCACCCTTCCCTCACTGTACCTCCCCTCTCCCCACCTTCACCCCCAAGAGAGACAAGGGTTGGAAGGGTGGGGAAGGAATTCACCCTAAGGATGGGAGCCTATGACATTTGAGCATTCAAAGATAATTAATGACTGATCATAAGGAAGCACAGATCTGTGGAGGAACTCCTATCCCCCTTCCACTATAAGAGCTATGGAAATAATTCCACCCTTATGATGGGGGGTGGGGGATGAAAAGAGACTTTTCCAGCAAATCAGTATATTCCCTGATCACCACTGCTACGTTTATAATAGTAAAAACAAAAACAAAAAATGACTTTGAATGGCAGCATCCTGTAGCCCTAGCCCACAGCTTTCTAGGAACAAGGATCCACAGGCTTTCAAACCCAAAACCCTTCTTTCTTTCCCTGTTATCTACCCTGCCCCCCACACAAGGACCTCACTAAAGAACTCCCCAGATAAAACTGGTTTCTGACCCAGTGTCTGGCTCAGAGGGTGGGTCCCTCAGCCCTGTCAACTTTGATGCCCTTGTTCTCTTCCCTTTCCTGATCCTCCTCAGAGCTAGCACCCTATGATTGTGCCATTTCTCCTCCTCCTCCCCTTGACCCTTTTCATATTTTGTCCCCAAACAGAAGTTTACATCTCAACCTCTCTCTGTTCTGAAGTGACAAAGAAAAGACCCAGAGCTGCCCCTCCCTAGAGGGAGGGAGGACCCAGAAATCCAGGCCTCCCCTCCCCAAAACTGACTATAAATGACACAGACAATTAGGTGAAAAAAAGAAGAAAAACTGTAGTGAGATCTTATGGTACTCAGGTGTCAAGCTGACAGCCTCTGGTTTTGTTTCCCCCTTTCCACCAGGCATTGTTCTCCAGCCCTCAGCTCGGTGCTGGCAAACTGGCATCTCCACCAAGAACCCACACATTTGAATCCTGGCCTTCCTCCTCCTTGGCCATTGTCAATTCTGTGGGCCCCAGACACCTATTATCTTGAGATGAAGAAAGGAAACCTCTCTCCTACCTCCTGGACTCTGCTATTGATTCTTCTTGGGCTCTTAGGACTTGGTGAGTTAATCAATCTTAAGGAAAGGGGCTTGGAGGAAAGAACTCCTAAGGACCTATGAGGGAAGATGAGGATCAGCTGAGGTAGGGAGCAAACTAACTTGCTTCCTAGCACTTTGATCTTATCCCTGGTAACAAGAGACTCTTCTGTCTACTTTGGTAATCCTGTTGTCCAAACATTTAACCCATCTCCAACTCTCTGAAGGGGCTCCTCCACAATAATAACTCCCTATGGGCTCACTCCCCCGGTGCCAATCACACTGGCATTGGAAGATTGGTTCCCCAAAGGGGTGCCTCCTCCCTCAGGTTCTAGGGTAACTTTATGGGTGACTGTCCTCCTGTACTGTAGCTCATGAGCCCCAACTAATTTGCTTCCCTTTAACAATCAATGAGTGGACTCTATTAAGCTTTTTAGCAAAAGCATTTACTCCACAGCAAGAGCAATAGTTAGATAGCATTTAAGGGAGGAAAAACCAGCACTTGGGGAATACTCTGCCCCAAATACACACAGAGTCTGTTGGAGTAAGAGTAGACATAAAATTAAGTACAATGGAAGTGAGACAGGGAACACTCATGGCCAAGGCAACTCACAAATTTAGAACATTGAAGTCTCACTATCTTTTTATTCCCTGGAAAGTGCTACTGAGGTTCACTTCAGGGTCAGTATCAGAGACAGCTTCTTCCCTCTACTTCTAGACTATATTGGCTCCTTACAGGGAGGCTGGTACTGCTATTGATAACTCACCTTTATGCAATACTTGAAAGTTTCTAAAGTGCTTTTTTAAAACAACCTTGTGATGTAGGTACTTCATGAATGTTATCCCAAATGAGGAAAATGAAGCTTGGCCAGTAAGTAAGTTATTTAAGGTCATATAGCTTGTAAGTGGAGGCAGCTAGGTGGTGAAGTGCATAGAGTGCTAGGATTGGAGTCAGGGAGACTCATCTTCCTGAGTTCAAATCTGACCTCAGACATTTAGTAGCTGTGTGACCCTGGGCAAGTCACTTAAACCTATTTGCCTCAGTTTCCTCATCTTAAAATGAGCTAGAGAAGGAAATGGCAAACCAATACAACATCTTTGCTAACAAAATCCTGAATGGGGTCACAAAAAGTCAGACATGACTGACTAAACAACAACTTGTAAGTGTCAGAGCCAGGATTTAAACCAACATCTCTTTAGTCTAAACCTAGTGCTCTTCTTACCATGCCCTAGCTGTTGACTTGAACTAAGTAGGATTTATTTTAATACTCTGATTAACTGCTTAGTTGGGTTTTCATGGTCAAGAGTCCAGTCAGTGAATCAGTTTGGTATTTTCCCTTGGCCCAGAAGAAAGGATCTCAGATGGAAAGAAGGCAGGTCTAGATTCTATTCTAACACTTCAGAACCTTAAACCTATCTCCCTCATTAAGCTAGAGTTTCTTCATCTAAAACATGAATTGGGAGGAGATGAATCTTCCATATTGCTCTCCCTGACATCCCGGGACCTGACACAAGGAGATCATGATACCTAACCAGTGACCTACCCTTTTACAGGTAAAGGGAGACAGGTCTTTTGATAGTCCAACAAGAGGGTCTGGGACTGGTTAGCTTGTTGTCATGGCTACACTCCTCATCCTTAAACAAAATTATGGCTCTGCCTAAACTCTGCCTAAACCTAATTCAATATATGCAAAAATTCCAAAGTCAACTTATTCCTTAAAATGGACAAAAGATTTAACCTGTATGGTAATCCCAATAAAAAATCAGTTCCTAGAGCATATCCAGGAAGTGGTCTGAGACAAGGGGAAGATCAATATGGATGGGTGCAGAGATACTGGCATATTGAAAGCAATGTGTATAGGATGTGCAATTATGACAGGGATTGGCAGGAAAGGTCAGGATTAGACAAGACGGGAGTTTAGACTAGAATAAAACCAAGTACCTGAATCCTGAGAAAGGAATGAGAACAGAAGCAGCAGAGTCAAGCAATGGGAAAATGGGGGTACCAAAGGTGTCATCAAATGTTTATTGCAAACTTTCCTTTTGGAATTTCTGTATCTCTGGAGAAAGGAAGGAAGGAGTCAAGTAATTATTAAACATCTACTGTGTGCCAGGCAGTTGTGCTAAGAGCTTTAACAATATTACCTAGTTTGATCCTCACAACAACCCTGGGAAATAGGTGTTATTATTGTCCCCATTTAATAGATGAGGAAACTGAGGCTAACAGAAGTTATTTGGTTTGCCCACTCAGCTAGTTAATGTCTGAAGCCTTCCCTGAACTCCAGTCTCCCTGACCCAAGCCCAGTGCTCTATCCATTGCTCTACCTAGCCACCAATGATAGTGGTTCTCACTGATTGGCCAATAATGGGTCCCAATCCAAGCCTCACTTGGTCATTGTTTGAGTTTTGTTGGCTCAGAGGGTAAATAGCAATTGTTTCTGTTCTGGCCAGAAACCCTGAGGATATTCCCCTCCCAGATTGATTTTTTTTTTTTGGAGTAGGTAAAAGAGGCCATCTTTTGCCCATTACTACAGAAGATATCAACAAAAGCACTGATATTAAAAGTTATGCAACACAAGACCTAATAGTGAGATGATGACAGCAATCACTAGGATGGATTCATTTGCCAAAATAGCACATCACAGAAGAATCTACAGGGCCTCATTATCATGCCCACTAGGGACACAAAAGTATTTTATTCCAGGCTTTTAAAGTTTTATTGTTATTCTTTTCTCAATATTTTCCTTCCACTATCCCTAAAGAGATGAGTCTCATATAAAAAAGAAAAGAAGAACAAAAGCATATTAGCAAAATTAGCAATCAGTCATGTTGGATGGTGCTCTGCACCAATAGTTGCCACCTCAGAAAAAAAAAAAAAAGAGGAAAGGGAATTCCCATCTCTTTTCTTTGGGGCCAAGCTTACATACTATAATTTCATTTCATTCAGTTATAAAATTTTATTATACTTTATAACTACATTGTTGAAAAAGAATGTGTATGTTCTGAAAAAAATCAAATCTTGATTTAGTATTTTGTATCTAATTCTATTCTATAGTTGATTCTATTCTGTAATGGTCTGAGCTATGTTTATTTGTCTCTAAAATGAATGTGAAAGTTCATGGGTCCAGAAGTTCAATTTTGCCCTCTGAGTTAAGTTTAATATTCAGTTTTTCCAATAAATCACCTTAACACAAAGAAACATTTTATTTCCATACAGCATTGAATACCCATGTACAACTAAGGGAGCTCTGATATTTTACTAACAAGCCTTACAGAATGCAGGTGGGTGCCAAGAAATCTGTCATTTCTGTTCAACTAAGGAGCAGATGCACTCTGTCAATCAAACTTTATTGACAGTAGGATGGAAGGAAGGGCTGTTGCTGGCCCCAAATATCCAGCCAATCATATTGTTTTTGTAACCTGTGATAATTCAAACTGATTATATTGTTTTCCATCTGTGATACTCCTGGTTTTATGTTCCCAAAACTTCTACTTCCCAAAACGTTCTGAAGGCTAGTAAACTCCACCTTGTGGTTTTTTAGCTGACTGAGGAGTTGAAAGACCTTTTTTTTATTAATAATTGCTAGACTTCCCAATAAATTGAATGTGCTCAGAACTTTGTGCCTCAGTTTACCTTAATTTTGAAACACAATAATCCATATAGATTTTAGTGGTTCAAATGAAAGGAAAAAAATCAGCCTTAAAGTCCAATACAATAACAGGGACAAATACAGTTTAAAAATGTTTCTCCATAGAAAAAGAATAGTCTATTATATTACATAACCAGATACAAAATAAATTCTAATAGTCTACAAAAGATAGCAACGAAGATATTTTGTTCCAAAAAATCACAGCAGAAAACCACACAAGTAAAAACACGTTCCTCTTCAGGAACGAGAAGAGCCACTTTAGTGATTACCTCTTCAACATCAGGTAGAAGATATTTATTAACTAGGCCTATGGGTGGATCTACCACTCTCCTTAGCTCTACTGGTGCTACAACGGCACATCTCTTTGAGAACAACAACAAATTCATCGTCCACCACTTCAACAACAAGTACAGCATATTCAACAACTGTCCCCACACAAGGATCTATAGATACCCCGTCTCAGCCAGTACTAAAATGAAAACATCAGAGGTAACTCAATTTCTAATCACTTTCCCTTTAGGAACAACAGGAGCCAGCTCAATGCCGACCACTTCAACAGAAAGCACAACACACTCAGCCGGCATAGTAGAATCTACAGTTACTCCAGCCTCAGCCATTGCTACAACAGCAGTTGTGTCTGATGCACCTAACATCTTCTCTTTAGGAACAATGACAACCGCTTTAGTGCCTACCTCATCAATATTAGTCACAACACATTTATCGACCAGCCCCACTGAGAAATCTACCACTCTCTCATCCTCGGCCAGTACTATAATTATAACATCAGAGAGAATCTTAGTTCCATCAACCATCTCTTCAGGAACCACAAAAGCCATGACAATGCCCAAGTCTTCAACAGCAAGAAAATTGTCTTCAACTACAAGTCCCCCACAGAGATTTACCACTCCCCCAATCTCAGCCCCTGCTACAACATTGGCATCTGATGTCCCAACAACATTCTCTTCAGGAACAACAATAGCCGCCTCCATGTCTACCCGTCCAACATCAGGCATAACACACTTATCAACAAGCCCCAAAGAGGGACCCACCACTTCCTTAACCTCAGCCAGTGCCATGACAACAAAGTTATCTGAAGTCCCAATCACTTTCTCTTCAGGAACAACAGAAACAGCAACTACTTCATTGCCCACCTCTTCAACATCAATTATGATATATTCAGCAAGCACACCCACACAAGGATCTACAGTTCCCCCAATCTCAGCTAGTGCCACAACAACAAAGATAACTGAAGTCCCAACCAATTTCTCTTCAGGAACCACAACAACCACTTCAGTACCCAACTCTTCACCATCAGGCACAAGGCATTTACCAACAACTTCCACAGATGGATTTACCATTCTCTCAGCCAGCACTCTAACACCAAAGATGTCTGAAGTCCCACCTACTTTCTCCTCAGGAAAAACAACAGACACTTCAGTTCTCACCTCTTCAACCTCAGGCATAACTCATTCAACCTCGATCCTCACACAAGGATCTACCACACTCTCAACCTCAGCCAGTGCTACGATTTCACAGGTGTCTGGAGTGCCAAGCACCTTGTCTTCAGGAACAACAACAGCCCCTTCCATGTCCACCTCTTTAACATCAGGAACAACACATTTATCCACAAGCCCCACAAAGAGATCTACCCCTTTTCCATCC
Organism: Vombatus ursinus; assembly: GCF_900497805.2. Lineage (NCBI taxonomy): Eukaryota > Metazoa > Chordata > Mammalia > Diprotodontia > Vombatidae > Vombatus > Vombatus ursinus. Next base: position 6,239,293 of record NW_020954589.1, read on the forward strand.
TTGTCCAATACTATAACATCAGAGAGAATTGTAATCTCATCAACCTTCTCTTCAAAAACAAAAGCCACTTCATTGCCCATGGTTTCAGCATCAGGAAAACCATCTTCAACTATAAACTCCATACAGGGATTTACCACTCCACCACCCTCAGCCAGTGCTGCAACATCACTGGCATCTGCTGTCCCAACAACCTTCTCTTCGGAAGCAAGAAAAACTTCCATGCCCACTAGTTCAAAGTCAGGCATAATACATTTATCAACAAACCCCAAAGAGGCTTTCCTAACTTTCCTAACTTCAGTCAGTGGCACGACAACAGAGATATCTGAAGTGCCAACCACTTTCTCTTTAGGAACAACACCTTCTTCATTGTCCACCTCTTCAACCTCAAGTACCACATATTCAGTAATAACCCCCACAGAAAGATTCCCAGTTACCCCAGTTTCAGCAATTGGCACAATGTCAGTTATGTCTGAAGCCCCAGGCAAGTTGTTCTCAGGAACAACAACCACATCATTGACCACTTCTTCAACTTCAAATACAATTCTTTCAGGAACCATACACACAGAAGTATCTACAGTTACCCAGACTTCAGACGGTGTCACAACATCAGAGATGTCTAAAATCCCAACCATTTTCTCCTCAGAAACAAAAACAGCCACCTCTTTGACTACTTCTTCAGCATCAAGTACTTCACTTTCAGCAACAACACCTACACAAGGATCTACAGACACCCCAGTCTCAGCCATTGCAACAACAACAGCTATGTCTGAAGCTTCAAGGATCTTTTCTTTGGGAATGCTGACAAAAACTTCTGTGCCCATCTCTTCAAAATCAGGCATAACACGTTTATCAACAAGCCCTGTCAGTGGACCTGCCATTTTACCAGCTTCAATCAGTACTACAATGACCAGATCTGAAAAAATTGATTTCTCAACAGCCCTCTCTTCAGGAATAACAACCACTTCACTGCTCAACTCTTCAACATCAAGCACAATACATTCAGCAACATCTCCCACACAAGGATCTATAGTTACCCCAGCCTCAGACATTACCACAACACCCAAGGTATCTAAAGTCCCAACAAATTTCTCTTTAGGAACAACAACCACATCATTGACCACCTCTTCACCAGCAAGTCCTTCTCATTCAGCAATACCCCACACACAACAATTTACGGCTACTACACTCTCAGCCATTGATACATCAATTATGTCTGAAGCCCCCAGCACTTTCTCTTCAGGAATAACAACCACTTCAGTGCCCACCTCTTCAACAGCAGGCACAATCCATTTATCCACAAGCCCTGTGAATGGATCTACAACTTTACCAGCTTCAGTCAAAGCTACCATGACAAGATCAGAGAAAACTGAATTCCTAACAACTTTGTCTGTAGGAACAACCACTTCAGTACCTGACTCTTCACCATCAGGCACAACAAATTTATCAACAATTGCCCAAGTTGGATCTACCACTCTCTCAGCCATAGCCAGTAAAACAACAGCACAGGTGTCTGAACTCCCAACCATTCTCTCCTCAGGAAAAACAACAGACACTTCAGTTCTCACAACTTCAAATTCAGGCACAACCCATTCAACATCAATCCCCACACAAGGATCTACCACTCTCTCAACCTCAGTCAGTGCTAAAACTTCACAATTGTCTGAAGCTCCAAGCACCTTCCCCTCTGAAACAACAACAGCCCGTTCCTTGTTCACTTCTTCAAAATCAGGAACAACACATTTATCAACAAGTCCCACCGAGGGATCTACCACTCCTCCATCCTCAGCCAATGCTTTAAGTATAACATCCAAGCTAACTCAATTACCATCAACCTTTTCTTCAACAACCACTTCATTACCCACCTCTTCAACATCAAGTATGGCATATTCAGCAACAACTCCCACACAAGGATTTACAGTTAGCCCCATCTCAGTCATTAGTAAAACATCAGTTATGTCCAAAGCCCCAAGCAGGTTCTCTTCCAAAACAGCGACAACCACTTCATTGCCCATCTCTTCAACATCAAGTACGGTGCATTCAGCAACAACCCACATACAACAGCCTGCAATTACTATAGACTCAGCCACTGGTACAACATCAATTATGTCTGAAGCCCCCAGCACTTTCCCTTCAGGAACAATAACAACCACTTCAGTGCCCACCTCTTCAACAGGAGGCACAACCCATTTATCCACAAGCCCTGTGAATGGATCTACAGCTCTACCAGCTTTAGTCAATGCTACCATGACAAGATCAGGGAAAACGGAATTCCCAACAATGTTCTCTGCAGAAACAACAACTTCATTGACTTCCTCTGCAATATCAAGTACAGCACATTCAGCAACTGCTTCCAAACAAGGATCTTTAGTTACTCTGGTCTCAGCCATTGCAACAGCAGTGGCTATGTCTGAAACCCCAAGCACCTTCCCTTTGAGAATAACAACAAATACTTCTGTTACCTGTTCTTTAACATCAGGCACAACACATTCATCAACAAGCCCCATGAATGGGTCTGCCATTCTACCAGCTTCAGTCAGTACTACAATGACCAGATCAGAGATAAGTGAATTCCCATCAACCTTCTCTTCAAAAACAACAACAACCACTTTACTGCCTACCTCTTCCACATCAAGTACAACACATTCAGCAACAACCCCAACACAAGAATTTACAGTTGCCCCAGTGTCATCCATTGGTACATCGTCAATTATATCTGAAGCCCCAAGCATTTTATCTTCAGGAACAACAGCCACTTCCATATCCCCCTCATTAACAACAGGAACAACACATTTGTCAACAAGTCCCAGAGAGGGATCTATCACTCTTCCATCCTCACCCAGTGCTATAATGAGAACTAAAATTCCATCAACCTTTTTTTCAAGAATAACAAAATCCACTCCAGTGTCCTCATCTTTAACATCAGGAGAAACATATTCAACTCCAAGTTCCACACAGGGATTCACCACTCCACTATCCTTAGCTACAACCTTGATGACATCTGATATCCCCACCACTTTCTCTTCAGAAACCACAAAAGCCACCCCTATGCCCACCAGTTCAAAATCAGCCTTTATATATTTATCAACACACACCAAAGAGGGATTTATCACTTTGGCACCCTCAGCCAATGCCACAATAACAAAGATATCTGAAGTCCCACCCATTTTTTCTTTCAGACCAACAACAACCCATTCATTGCCCACCCCTTCACCATCAAGAACAATGTATTTATCAACAATTTCTACAGACAGATCTACCACTTTCTCATCTAGTACTAAAATACCACAAGTGTCTCAAGGCCCAACTACTTTCTCCTCAGGAAGAACAACTAACATTTCAGTCCCTACCTCTTTAACACCACGCACACTTTCAACTTCAGTCCTCACACTAACATCTACCACTCTCCCAGTTTCAGCCAATGCTACAACTGCAACGTCAGAAGTAACTGAAGTCCCAGTAACCTCTTCAGGAATAACAAGAGCCATTTCAATACATTCTTCTTCAATATTGGCCACAACACATTTATCAACCAGCCCCACATATACATCTACCACTCTCTCAGCCTCTGCCAGCGCTACAACATTGGAGATGTCTGAAATCCCTGTATCCTCCTCTTCAGGAGCAACAACAGCTACTTCGGTGCCTACCTCTTCAGTATCAGGTCCAACGTTTTCAAAAACAAGTCTCACAGAGCAACCCGCAATTTCTTCTACACCCACCAGTAATCAGCATGTAACATCAGAGGTCATGAAACTCACAACAGATTCGTCTTCTGAAATATCATCTCTTAGTTCTTCTATGTCTTCTACTGGAGCAACATCTCCTACAGGATTTTCCATGGAAATGGAAACAACAGGCTTCACTTCTGTTTCCCTGACGAAGCCCTCTAGCCTCTTGAAACCCTGGAGCATCATCGTCATCTCTCTTGCTGTAACTGCAATGGCTTTGGGGCTCTGTGTGGGACTCAGTTTCTGTCTGGTGAGTGGTCAATTATCATCAAGAGATAGCATATATTATGTATGGATATTGATGGAGAGGAGAGTAAATGGGTGTGTCAGGAGGAAAGAAGACTATTTTCTGAAGTGCAACCTGTAAAAAGTCTGTTGGGTCATAAAGTTCAAAGAAACCTTAATCCAACCCTCATATTTTACAGGTTAGAGAAATGAAACCTCAAGAGAGCAAGTGCCTTCCCAAAGTTGCACAGGCCATAAATTCAAGCCACAACATTTGAACCTTCTTATTTCAAGTCTTTTGTGATTTCCATTTCATTACACTGCATCTCTTAGATAGAACTACAATTAAGAGGAAAAGGGAGAATCAGGTTGATACAGATAGGAAAGAAAGATGGAGAGGAGAAAGTAGGCACAGGACCAGAAAGAAAGAGAGAATGGGAATGTCAGTGAAAACAAAAGAAAACCATTGTGGAGAGATTCTTATTTTAAGCCACTTACTAATTGGTGAGAATATGTTCCTCATTAGTTCAGAGTTACACACTCAGTGATTTGCTGGAGCCATTTGTGAGAGCCATTTGTTAAAATTTCAGTGTGAGCATTGATACTAAATGCTTGTTACCAATCATTGACAATCAGGGCTTGATTTATTCCTTTAATTGTCCAGACTTAAGAAAGAATTAATTATGTAGATTAAACTGATAAGTGTGTGTGCATACATTTTTCCCACCCCCATCTCAGAGCTCAGTTGTTAAAGCACACCACTGTATTGCTCTATAAAAATTGCTTGAGCCTAGCACAAGTGCCATAGAAGGCTCAGAGAATGAACTCATTTCCAGGCTGGAGACTAATAATAATAATTATTATTATTATTATTATAATAACAAGAACAATAATATCTGGCATTGATATAGTGCTTCAAGATTGGAAAGTGCTTTATATCCATTATCTCATTTAAGTGTCAAATACTCCATTACTCAGAGCATGTTTTGCTCCACTATTTAACTTGCAAATGTGTTCCAGTGGTCATAGACAGCAAGACTGTGGATGGATTACCTCATTTCATTCTTCTATTGAGAACACAAATGAGAATAAATGTCTTATTGATAGTCAGTCAGAATCTCCCTTTAAGAAGAATAAAAAATATTAAGGGAGGAAAATGCACAAGAATAGAGAGCTATCTGGAGACAAAAAAAAAGATAGATACAAAGTCAAATGCAAAAATTTAAAAGGATAGGGAAAGAAAGATTTAGAAAGAGAAATAAAAGACTATGATAGTCATGGAGTATTATTATAATCAGAAAGAGAAATGATAGTTGTCAACAGAATTTTGAATGCAGTCCAGACTGGACCAGTCTCTAAACTGGGAATGAATGGAGCCAAAACAGCGCAGGCCAGAGGCAGGTGTGTCAGGAATCATTATTTTCAGAGTGAGGAAAACACTTGTAAGTGGAAGTCCTCTTGAGTAGGATGGTTTAACACGTTGGCAGTACTTATATACTGGGCTGGATTATGACATAATCATTTAGAGGTCTTGAATTAACTGTTCCCACAGGTGCTATGGGAATAGTATTGTTCCAAGTCTTGGGGGGTCACAATTACTCCATGGGGTACAGAACCAGAGTTCTGTGATGGGAACAGGAGTATGGTACAAGGAACAGGGATTGTGAACATGTCAGAAATGTGGTGGATGTTGGCTCCCAGGTCTGGGAAATGGGGGGAGTGGGGGAGGGAGCAGAGTGAACACCTGGTGCAATACACTTTGCCAGAGGGTAAGATCATCCAAAGTTCAAAGGACTATTGTTATGCTAAGTTAAGGGCACAGCCTACTTTCTGGGCCTTAGCTCTGGGAAACAGGGTATCTCCAAAATATTTTGACAAAGTAATCATACAGATATAGAGGTGAAAGAAACTTCAGATATCATTTAGTCTAATCATCTCCTTTTACAAGTAAAGAAACATCTTAGAGAAAAACCAATTTCCCATTATGAGTCTGTTACATGGTAATGCTGAGACTCAAATCTGAGTTGGATATTCATGGAAAGAATTGGGGACAAGAAGAAAGGATAGTACTGAGAGGAAGAAATCCATGGTGTGGGTCAATGTGTAAGTTTTGGAATCCAAAGAAGAGTTTAAGATCAGTGCCTGGGAAAGTATTCATTTCTTTAAAAACCTTACTTTTTTTTCTCTTCTAGAGGGATTGTACTCTGCCTCTGGGAAATCCTTTCAACAGAAGCACTTATTACTTCCACAGCCATGACCTTGATCTGGAATCTAGGGTTGTCCATAGCCTAGATCACAGATTGAGACATGGAATGGATCTTGGAGGGAAACATGGGATGAACATTAGAGAGAAGCACTGGATGAGCCTTGGAAGTAGTCATGGGCTTGGACATTGTGAATATCATAGTGAGGGGCAAGGACTAGTACATGAAGATCTTAAAGGTAGTCTTGGAGAGAACCATGGAAGAAATCATGAAGACGGACATAAAGGACACCATAGAAAAAGCTATGAAAATCCACCATGGAATGAATCATAGACAAGATCACAAAGGAGAAGGCCATGAGGGCCAAAATGTGGATCGTGGAATAGGTCATATAAATGGTCATGGAAAAATTCAAAGAGATAATGATTAACAGAGTGGCAGTGAGGTTAAAATTTGGTTATGGAGGAGTTCCACAACTTCAGGAGCTATGGAGATGACCTCAATGAAAAGCATCACCTGAGCTCCTCCCACCCAACCCAGAGCCAAGTCCGCATCATATAGTACATTGGTCACTGTCAGGAGAATTGTCTCTAGGCCTTGGTTTTTCCATGGGGAAGCCTCTTTTCTTTCTTCCTATGTATCCCCAGATACTGAGTAAACACGATGAAGGAGAAAGTTATCAGGTTTGATCCAAAAAATTAAAAAAGTCAAATAGAATCAAACTCCTTGTTTATGTCTCTGTCTTGGTATCCTTGCATTTCTTCTTTTTTTAAAAAAATAATATTTTATTTTTTCCAATTACATGAAAAAACAAATTTAAACATTCATGTTTAAAAAATTTTGAGTTCCAAATTCTCTTCCTTCCTCCCCCCTTCCTGAGATGGCAAGCAATTTGATATAGGTTACACATGTGCAATCTTGCAAACATATTTCCATATTAGTCATGTTGTGAAAGAAAACACAGACCAAAAAAAAAAAAACCTTGTGAAGAAAATAAAGAAAAGGAAAAATAGTATGCTTCAATCTGCATTCAGACTCCATCAGTTCTTTATCTGGAGGTAGATAGCATTTTTCATCCTAATTCTTTTGGAATTGTCTTGGATCTTTATATTGCTGAGAATAATTAAGACATTCACAGTTGATCATTGTATAATATTACTCTTCCTGTGTGGTTCTGCTCACTTCACTCCCTTGCATTTCTTCTTCTGTTTGTGTCTTTGATTGTGTGTTTGTTTGTCTTGCTGCAAATTATGATATGAAAAAGAAATGGAAATTCCCTCAGCAGGAAGGGAACAGTACTCAAGCCAAACCCTAAGTTGCTCTGCTGGAGATTCTCTTCTTTCTAAAAAATTATCTCCATTTTTGCCTCTGACATTCATGCCTAACTTCTGGACATATTAACTTTCCCCCTGACCTAGGTAGAACCCTTGTATCTGAAGCTCTTGATATGAAGTCTCCAGTATACTTTGAGGATCCCCTACTTATCTGACTCATTTCTTCAATCCAAGTGGAACATAAGAACTTCAGTAGCTGGCTTTCTTACAAGGGTAACCACCAATTTCCCTAACAAGCACTTAGGCTCATAAGGCTTTAAAACATTGAATGGTTTTATTTACGCAGTAAAAGATTCTTTTATTCTTAGTATCTCAGTAACAAGGGAGCTCTAAGACTGTTAAGAAAACCCTCCACCTCTGACCTGTACAGTTCCCTTAAATTGTAACATTACTCGTCACTCCAACATGTCACTCAAAAGCCAGTGTTTTCTGCCTCATTGTTCCTTCACCAACAACTTTCTTCCTACTGATTCCTGTCCCTTGCTCTTAGCAGGAATTGTAGGTCCTTTTTGATATTGTTGTTTATACTCCACTCCCAGAAGGTGTCATGGATCCTGGCCTTAGCCCTACTTTGTGGTTCCCCATTGTCCTGCTCTCCTATAGCAGAAAGTTCCAGCTCACAAGGATCTTAGTCATAGAGAAATTGCACTGGAGTCTCAGGTGTTGATGCTGCTTCTCTTTACATGTCCAGGGCATCAAGTACCTCCAATCATAAAGGTTCTCCTCCAGTGCATTGGTACACCTCTTACTTGGTTACCTAAATCATATCCGTCTTCCATTCTAGGTGGGCTCACGAGTGGCCCTTTACCTTCTTCCTTTCTCAATACCTGGATGGGGTTTCTTCTCATCAGATTGATTCTTCCCTCTAAGTCTTTTGGACTTTGGGAAGAGACCCTTTTTATTTCTATTCTTTCCATATCTGGCAATCCTCTAGGAAACCTGGGCAAATTACCTCAGACTACGGACTCCTTCTTCAAAGATCTCCCAAAGAGAAAAGGGGAGGAGTGGAGATGTGAGCTCCTTATACTTGTTCCTGGTATAAGCACCTAAAAGACTCAAAGGGAGAGAAGCAACCACATAATGTTAAGAATACATCTTTTCTTGATTCAATACAACTAATTTTTTAAAAAGAGGATCATTATAAGATTAATAAGGGGAAAGGGAAATAAGGCAAAATACAAAAGAATTGTCCATTAAAATGTTCTCTGATGCCTCCTTGTGGTATAGAGGTGGCCCTGGGTTTTTGAAAATTATACCTGCAGAATTCAAGATCTAATAGGCATCACTAACATGGAAAGCAGTTTGTGGACCTGAGGAGTGACAGATTAGCTCAGCATGTAGAAGTTCCTCACTGAGAGGTCAGCCACTGGATAATGGTCTTTTTTGGCTACAAAAACTCTTGAGAGGGGCAGCTAGGTGGTGTGATAGAGCACCAGCCTTGGAGTCAGAAGGACCTGAGTTAAAATCTGACCTCAGATACTTGACATTTGCTAGCTGTGTGACCCTGGGCAAGTCACTTAACCCCATTGCCTAACTAAAAAACAAAACAAAAAACTCATGAGGAATATAAATCATGAAAGTATAAAAGGATTGTGATCTATACTGGTGAGGGAAGGACCCATACTAATGAAATCACAAATCTTTTAAAGTGTTGAAGTATATGCAGGAAAGACACTTTGAGGACCTCTAAACTTTTCTGGTTCATTCATCCCCACCCAGTATGGATCCTAATAATGTCAATATGTGATGTTCTCAGCCCCAAGGGTGACTGTCAGCTTCCCTAACAAACATCAAGGTTCACAAGGCATCACATGTAGTACAGGTTTTAGTTTCCTAGTAGAAGACACAGAAAGAATTCAATTCCAAGTCCATAGAGAGTTGGTTATCCTGTTTCCCCAACCACAGAGATCTTTGTGACCCAGGACCGCCCTGGGTAGGGGCTCCAGAAAGGGAGGAGGTCCTAGAACCCTGGTTTCTCCTATCACTCACTGAGGTAGCTCCACTTTCAGAAAACATTTACAATTTGGCTCTTAGCCAGTATTGTGTAGTCAGTCATCTTCATTGTTGTCCCTGTCACTGTCCTTAGTCCTGCTTTGCTGCTTCTTCTATTCACCTCTATACCCAGACATTCTATCATTCTATCATTTCACCTGATGCACCCTTCCCTTCTGGCAGACATTGTAGGTTTTTCACCCTGCTATTTGACTCTCCTTCCAAAAATGGTGTCTGACAGTCTCTCCTACTTAGCAGAAAATGGTGTCAGTTCTCTCGTCACAAACATTAATTAAGGACTTATTACGTGCCAAGACACTGTGCGAAATGCTGGGGATACAAAGAAAGGCAAAAATTCAGTCCCTGACCTTAAGGAGTTCACATATAAATATACATATAATCTACAAATGTACGTATTTACAGTGTAAATGAAAGTTAATCTCAGAGGAAAGGCACTAGGCAGCGAATAGAGCTGGGAAAGGCGGTCAGCAGATAGTGGGATTTGAGCAGAATCTTGAAGGAGATCACAGAAGCTGGGAGGCAGAGGTGAAGAGGGAGAAGACCATTCTAGGGATGGGGGACAGACAGTCTGTGCAAAGGCTCAGATTCAATGTCACAGCTAGAAAGTCAACTCTTTCTGCCCAGGGCCAGAATGTTCCTGCCCTGCTTTTCACGGAGGCCCACAAGTCCCACCCTATAAATAAAAAGGTCCCTTCAGGTGTTATGGAAACCACCTTTTTGCCTTGTTCTAGTGAGTCCTCCTTTTCCCATCTTTCCTGGTCAAGTGGTAGTAAATCTATCCCATTTATCTCTTCTCATCCGCAGGGTAGGGGCTCCTATTCCATATCAGTATCTCCCACTGATCCTTGGTGGATTCAGAGAAATACTGCTCTTCAGGACAGCTGGACCCACTCAAAAAATTAGCTACTGACTGTTTCAAGAAAGCACTGAATCATCACCCCTTTCCTGACCTATCTTATAGGAACTCCACCCACTTTTACAGATTTTCATTCTAATGATTCATGACACAGGTGTCCTTCCCCCTACTCAGGGAGTAACTTTTTATAATCCTATCTGACAATGTGGTAATATCACAAACATTTCCAGCCATACAGTGACAAAACTAGGTGGTGATCAATGAAAAGTCATTTCTTCACAAAGCTCTCTATCCCATGGGACTTTATTTTCCCACATGTTAGATGAGGGGATTAGACCAGATGGGCTTTAAGAGTCCTTCCAGTGCTTAATCGATGAAAGATTCCATTCTCCCTCCATTCCATTCAATTCTGGTAACTCATGTTCTACTTAGTAATGTTACTGAAGTTTTTATACTTAAAGCAGGCTACTTGGTTCTCAGAGACTGGAGCTCTGACAATACTGCTGTTGTCTCCTTAATTGGGAATTTTTCATTCCTGCCATCAAACAATAAGCATCCAGGTGTTTCTTGGGCTATCTTTCCCTCATTCCAATCTGATCCAACCCTCCCTCTTGGATACTTATTCAAATCTCTTCCATCTCTCTCTGTCTGTCTGTCTGTGTCTGTCTCTGTCTCTCTCTCTCTGTGTCACACACACACACACACACACACACACACACACACACACTATAACTTGCAAGTCAAGACATCATCTTCCTGATGGTCCTGTTTGAGAATGAAGGACAAACAACAATCTGTGAGTAGTAGTAGCTACCCCCTAGGGACTCAACCAGCCAGGTCCAGTTGGGCAATGTTGCTATTTCTTATTCCTCTTCCTTCTCCTTTTTCTCCCCCTCCTACTCCCCTTCCTCCTCCACATGGGGAGTCATACCCTTACATGTGGTTACTCTGTCCAAAGGAATATAAATTTTGATCACTTATACTTTCCAAGATACCTTGGGGTTTGGTGAGTAGATATTTTTCTTCCCTATTTATTTATTCTATCATTTTTCCCAAAAAAAACCTGGGACAACTAACCTTTTTGTCTCATGAAGTTTTCATTTACGATTTCTTGAAATATAGCTCTGAAAAACCAGGCTTCGATAAAGTCCATTGGAATTCAAATGGAGCTACTTGACTATGCCTTCAAATCCAAATCACTGTGGCCTTCACTTATTGGCCAATGATAGGTCCCAGCCAAAGCCTCACTTGCTTTTTGTTTGGGTTCTGATGGATCAGGATGAATGTAAATAGCAATTGTTTCTGTTCTTGTCAGAAACTCTGAGGGTCTTTCCCCTCCTAGACTGATTCTTTTGTGAAGGCACACTAGGCCATCTTTTGCCTCAATTCTTACCTAGCCTTTAATCACTGAATGGGTGTTGCCTCAGACAAATTGAGATCTAGGAAAGACCTTAGCTTAAAAAGGCTAAGGCCTTCCACTGGGTCATCCCCAGTTGTCTTGACCTATTGTTCACTCTGGAGGAGAAAGTGAGGCTAATGACTATGCATAGCTCTGCCTTACTTCCATCCAATTCACTTGCAAGTCAAGATATCACCCTCCTGATGTCATTGGTCCTCTTCAAGAACAAAGGATAAACAACATCAACAGCACTATAATAACTGACATGTATATAGTGTTTTAAGATTTGTAAAATGCTTTTACATATATTATCAAATTTGAGCTTTGAAACAACTCTGTGAAGTGCTAACTGGCATTATCATTCTCATTTTACAGATGAAGAAAATGCGCAACCGTGGGTACTCAACTAGTAAGTCTTGGAAGTAGAATTTGAATCCAGGTCTTCCTGAGTCCAAGTCCATAACTCTAGGCTCCACAGCTTCTATCGTAGGTTTTACTACTCCTATTTTGAGATTCACAGTCTCTGTCATGGACTCTACAATCCCCATTCCAAGTTCCACAATGCCCATTTTAGGCTGCACAACATGGAGTTGGCATATGGTGTAGCATCATTTGTGCTGCCTTCTCACTCTGTGCCCGGGATACCATCTCTTCCAATCCCCTAAATCCTCCTCCAGGAGGCCTGTTTGAACTGATGGTAGAACAACATGTCTTAGCAATGCAAAATCTGGAATGAAGATTGGCTTTCCTTGCTCTTCTTGCCTCCTGCCTTAAATGTACCCTTGTGTACAACCTTTTAACTACCAAATCTTGCTATCTAATCCTGCCTCTTTTTTTTTTTCAGTAATTTTTACTCAACTCTCTGGTCCAGTTGTATACATATGCCTATAATGTGACAGTCTCCCTGTCCCTTTGACTAGATCATTAACCCATAACAGTCCAGTTTCAAAGTTACAAACCTTTAGGTCATTGAACTCAATAATCAAGTGGCTTTTTTTGCTTGCTATTTTCTTATTACACACAGATAGCCCAAGGATCTATTAGGGTCCATGAAAACAAGTTTTTTTCTTATTGATAATACATCACCAAAACACTATTCTAATGATAATCGTTCTATTTCCCCAATAACAACTTGCCTTAAAAAAAATACCACCTCTTCCTAGAGCATTTTAAGCTGGTTTTGCCTATTTATATCAATGCTCAGGGAGATTTTCATATCTCTTCCTAGATTCTTGTGCCCTTTGTCTCTATGTGTTATCTTTTGAAGGATTTTCTGAGCATTTTTGCCTGGTACCACGGTAAGGTACACACTAGGACTGGGATGTCTGGGGTCCAAGACTGACTTAGATAATAGAAATTGTAGCAATAATATTTCAAGGATCTGTGATTTTCTTAATTTTATGTATTCACATCACCAATGCACATGGCAACCCCTCATGACAGGAGACCTGGTGATGAACCTTTCTGAACTTAGCCCAATGACATTGCATCACCAAACCTGTACTCAGGGTGCAGCTTGGTAGGGAGTGCCCCATTAGCATAGCCCAGGAGAATCCCAGGTCTACTCCATGGCAACATAGGAATAGCCTTCAATGGAGGAATATCTAGAATAACCATAACTCAAATTTTCATGTCACTTTCTAGTTTTAAAAGTCCTGTCCTTCCAACAATCCTGTGAGGTTCCATTTGCAGCCCAGGAGGTATCAAACTGCAATCTTCCTCAGGGCAGTTGAATGTCTCTGTGTTATTCACTTTGTACATCACAAATAAACCCTGTTAAATTCAGCAACCATTGATTACCTAATGTATGCATAGCACTGCAATCAGCACTGGAGAATATATGATGTTTAGATAAAGTATGTCTATCCTGCCTTCAGAGAACTTACAATCCAGTAGGGGGTTGAGATAGAAACATCAATAACCTTAGTGTATAATATTACTGTTATGTAAGGTCCAAGAGAGAGGGTCAATTGGAGGGATAACAGAAGGCTTTAAGAAAGAGATGATATTAACCAATAAAATAGATAAATCAGTGGTTAATTTGATTTAAAAAAAAAAAGAAAACCAAGTTACCAGTATCAAAAATGAAAAGGGTAAATTCACCACCAAACAAGATGATGTTAAAATAATTAATAGGAGCTATTTTGCCCAGTTATATGCCAATAAACCTGACAATCTAAGTAAAATGGATGAATATTTACAAAAATATAAATTACCCAGATTAACAGAAGAGAAAATAAAATACTTAACCCTGCCTTAGAAAAAGAAATGGAACAAACCATAAATGATTTTCCTAAGAAAAAATCCTTAGGACCAAATGATTCACAAGTAGTGAACTCTACCAAATATTTAAATAACAATTCCAATACTATATAAACTATTTGGGAAAACAGGCAAAGAAAGAGTCCTACAAAGTTCCATTTGTGACATAAATATGGTGCTGATACCTAAACCAGGAAAGGCAAAAACAGAGAAAGAAAACTATAGGACCAATTTCCTTAATGAACATTGATGCAAAAATACTAGCAAGGAGATTACAACAACATATCACAAAGCTCATACTACAACCTGGTGGGATTTATACAGGGAATGCAGGGCTGGTTCAATATGAGGAAAACTATCAGCATAATTGACTATATCAATAACAAAAACAAAAATAGTCATAATTTTCTCAATGGATGCAAAAAAAGCTTTTGACAAAATACAACCTTCATTCCTATTAAAAACACTGAAAATCATAGAAGTAAATGGAGCTTTCCTTAAAATGATCAGTAGTATCTATCTAAAACCATCAGCAAACAATTTCTGTATGGGGATAAGCTAGAAACCTTCCCAATAAGATCAGGGGTGAAGCAAGGATGCCATTATCACCACTATTGTTCATATTGTTCTAAAAATGCTAGCTATAACAAAACAAGAAAAAGAAATTGAAGAAATTAGAATAGGCAATGAGGAAACAAAACTATCACTCTTTGCAGATGACATGGTGTACTTAGAGAATCCTAGAGAATCAACTAAAAAGCTAGTTGAAATGATTAATTTCAATAAAGTTGCAGGATATGAAATAGACTCACATAAATCATCAGAATTTCTATATATTACCAATAAAGTCCAGCAGGAAGAGATAGAAAGAGAAAGTCCATTTAAAATAACTGTTGACAATATAAATACTTGGGAGTCTACCTGCCAAGAGAAACCCAGAACTATATGAACACAATTACAAAAACACTTTTTACACAAATAAAGTCAGATCTAAACAACTGGAGAAATATTAATTGCTCAGGTGTAGGCTGAGCCATTACAATAAAAATGACAATTCTACCTAAATTAGTTTACTTATTCAGTGCCATACCAATCAAATCACAAAAAAAAAAAGTATTTTATAGAGCTAAAAAAAAAGTAACAGATTTCATCTGGAAGAACATCAGGTCAAGAATATCAAAGGAATTAATAAAAAAAAAAAAGTGAAAGAAGGTAGCTTAGCAGTACCAGATCTCAAACTGTGTTACAAAGTAGTAATCATCAAAAAAAAATCTGATAGTGGCTAAGAAATAGAGTGGTGGGTCAGTGGAATAAATTAGGCATACAACAAACAATGGTAAGTGATCTTAGTAATCTAGTGTTTGACAAACCTAAATATTGAAGATTTTGGGAGAAGAAATAACTATTTAACAAAAATTGCTAGAAAATGTAGAAGTCAGTTTGGCAGAAACTAGGTATGCACCAACATCCTCACACCATATATCAAGATAAGGTCAAAATGGGCACATGGTTCAGATGTAAAGGGTGATATATTATGAACAAATCAGGGGAACATGGAATATTTTACTTGTTGAACCTAAGAATAAAGAGAGAATTTATGACTAAACAAGAGATAGAGAGAATGATGGGACATAAAATGGATAATTTTGATTACATCAAATTAAAAAGATTTTGCACAAATAAAACCAATGCAGCCAAAATTAGAAGTAAAGCAGGAAACTGGGAGAATCTTTTTTTACAGCAAGTTTCTCTGACAAAGGCCCCATTTCTCAAATATATAGAGAACTGAGGCAAATTTATAAGAATATACATTATGACTCAATTGATAAAGGATATGAACAGGCAGTTTTCAGAAAAAGAAATCAAAGCTATTAAAAATAAGAACTCAAAGTTCTCTATAATCACATGAAAAAAATGTTCTAAAGCATTAATGAATTAGAGAAATGCAAATTAAAACAACTTTGAGGTACTACCTTCTACCTATCAGCTTGGTTAATATGACTGAAAAGGAAAATGACAGTGTTGGAGGGGGAGGAGAGGATGTGGAAAAATAGGGACACTTATGCTCCATTGGTAGAGCTATGAACTGATTCCACCGTTCTGGAGAACAATTTGGAACTTTGTCCAAAGAGTTATAAAACTGGTAGGGAACCTGTGGCCTTGAGGCCACATGTGGCCGTAGGTGTAGCCTTTTGACTGAGTCCAAGTTTTACAGAACAAATCCTTTTATTAAGGGGATTTGTTCTGTGAAGTTTGGATTCAGTTAAAGGGCCACACTTAGGACCTAGAGGGCCACATGTGGCCTCAAGGCTGTTGGTTCCCCACCCCTGGTGCATACCCTTTAACCCAGCAATACCATTAGTAGGTCTGTACTGAAAAAAGATCAAAGAAAAAGGAGAAGGACCTATATGTACAAAATAGTAATAGCAGCTCTTTTTAGTGGTGGCAAAGAATTAGAAATTGAGGGAATGCCCATCAATTGGAGAATGGCTGAACAAGCTGCAGTATATGATTTTGATGGAATACTATTGAGCTATAAGAAATGAGGAGCAGGATGCTTTCAGAAAAACCTTGAAAGACTTACATGAACTGATATGAAGTGAAGTAAGCAGAACCAGAACATTGTATACAGTAACAGCAATGTTGTACAATAATCAACTGTGAATGACTTAGCTGTTCTCAGCAACACAATGATCCAAAACTATTCTGAAGGATTCATAATGAAAAATGCTGTCCACCTCCAAAGAAAGAGCTGATGGAGTCTGAATAACAGTTGAATCATATTTGTTTAAACCTCCTTTCTTATCCTTGGTTTTGGTTTTGGTTTTTTGTTTTGGTCTGCGTTATCTTTTGTAACATGGCTAATATCTAGATCAAATTGCTTGCTTTCTCAAGGAGGGGGGAAGGGAGGGAGGGAGAAAATTTGGAAATCAAATTTTTGAAAAATGAATGTTAAAACTTTTTGTTTACATGTAATTGAGAAAATTAAAGTTTAAAAAGGAGATAGTATTTACACTGGGCTCTAAATGACAAGTTAGAATTCAATAGATGAAAACGGAAAGGGATCAACACAAATCACTAAGATAGGTTTCATTAGGGCTGTCTGATGATGTTATTACAGAAGAGACTAAGAATTGATTAAAGATACACAATATGGAGAGAGGTGGTTCACTCCGTTCAAGCAAAAATAGAGAGATACTCCCATGAACCCTATTATAAAGGCATATTTTCCATCCACATCAGTCATGATCCTTATGAAGACCCAAGTGCTCTCAATCATTGTCAAATATCTCCTTCAGTTATATTTCCCAAGGGCATTACCTCAGCCCTCCCTAATCAGGAATTTGAAGATCTCTATTGAGAACAGGTTTCCAGATTGTTCTGACAACTTTGATCCCTTTGTCTTGTTCTACTTCCTGCTACTCCCCAGAATCAGCACCCTGCCTATGGTTATCATGTCATTTTCCTCTCTTACCTTCCCCTAACCTCGCCATGGTTGGCAAACAGAAATAAATTAAAAGCCTGGCCCTTTCCTTATCCAGCTGAAGCTATAAATGTTTCAGGTAGCTATGAAGTGAAAGAGAAATCATAAAAGAGAAGAGCATCCGTGGAGGGAACCCAAGGAACCCAGGTATCCAGGCTCAGACACTGCCCTCCCTTCTCCTTCCCTTTCTATCCCTCTATGCTCTGGGGACCCCAGCATCCAGTTCTATAGGCTCAGCTCTCTGCCTGTGTTCTCTCTTCTCTCCAAGAATTCCCCTTGTTCTCCTTCTCCCTTCTCCAGAAGCCCCAGAGGATTATCTTGAGATGAATACTGAAAAGTTTGCCCTCATACATTGGCTGCTAATATTGCTTCTTCTTGGACTCTTGGAAGATGGTGAGTGATTTGCTTTGGGTAGAAGGTTCTGATAGATCACTGAGGTTCTCAGAGATATATATATATATGTATATGTATATGTATATGTATATGTATATGTGTATGTGTATGTGTATGTGTACATATGTATATATATGTATGTGTATGTTCTTAATTTCTTCCAGGAACACTTTAATCTAACAGCCCTTTCCAAGCCCATAGTGATCAGTATCTCTTCTATAATCCTCAAAATATCCCTATCACAACACACCACTGGCTTAGCCCCAAATCTGATCTAATTTGTCTTTTTTGTTCCAATTGGAAACAATCTGAATGTCTGAATCCTGCTCATTCACTTAATTGAGTGTCAGTACTAATTCTCATGTCAGTTCCCATCGCTCCAAGGGAAGTTTATACTCTGATGAGGCACACTGGTCCTAGACTGGAAGAGAGGTGGCAGGAAGATGCAGCTATGGGGACACAGAATATATGAGGAGAGTGGAAGGTAGGGTGAAGAAAGCAGGAACTTTGGGTGTATAAGTCCCTGAAAGGAGTGAGAAGTATAGGGGTTGAAGAGTCAGGCAAAGTGATTTCTCTGTGCCTCAGTTTCCTCATCTGTAATAATATTTATACCTTGCAGTGTTATTGTGAGGAAAGCCTTTGTGTTTTCTAAGATTAGAGTGTTTAGCATGCTTTTAAGATTCAAACTACTACTGATGATGATGACGATGATGATGATGATGATGACATTCTGATGACTCCCCCTCCCTATGACCCTATGCCTAATTGTACCAGATAAGATATAGAGATTGGACTCGACTTTGCTTTCTAGGACTCTTGCTCTTCAGAGATCATAGGTCTAAAACTAGAAGGGACCTCAGAAGCCAACTAGTCCAACACTCTCATTTTTCAGATGAGAAAACTGAGACCGAGGGAAGTTAACTGACTTACCCAAGATCATACAGGTAAAAGTTAGCATTGAGATATGAGCCCAGGTCTCCAATGCCAAGCCAGCGGTCTTTCAATAAGATTGATGCATTTGATCTGATAAGTGTTTATGAAATCAATAGGTCTAGGACCAGGGATGCCATGTGGTACAAGAAGAAACACATGTTGGAGAGCTCCAGAACCTCCTTTTTCACACTTGTCTTTCTACAGGCAACTCAACCTCTGCTCCTTTAACTATAAGTATAAGCTATAGACTTCACAATCTCTCCTATTGATACAAATGCCAAAACCTTTATCACAGGTTCTGTGGGCTCCACATCTACTCCCAGCTTCCCAGCCTCTACTATGGACTCCACAACTATTTCTGGCTCCTCAACCTCTACTATGGACTCCACAGCCTCTACTACGAGCTCTACAACTATTTCTGGCTCCCCAACTTCTACTATGAGCTCCACAACTAT
>NW_020954589.1:6258588-6326007 GCF_900497805.2 Vombatus ursinus
TCCACAGTCTCTACTATGAGCTCCACAACTATTTCTGGCTCCCCAACCTCTACTAGGGACTCCACAGCCTATACTATGAGCTTCACTACTATTTCTGGCTCCCCAACCTCTACTACAGGTTCCACAACTATTTCTGGCTCCCCAACCTCTACTATGGATTCTACAACTATTTCTGGCTTTACAGCATCTACTACAAGCTCCACATCTATTTCCAGCTCCCCAGCCTCTAGTACAGGCTCCACAACTATTTCACGCTCCCTAACTTCTCCTGTGAGCTCTACAACTATTTCCGGTTCCCCATCCTCTACTATTGGCTCCACAGTCTTTACTACTGGGCACACAACCCCTTCTACAGTTTCTGTAACATCTGTCTCCTACTCCACCAACTCTACTCCTGACTCTACAACCACTGCAACAGGCTCCATGGTCTCTACCAACGACTCTCCATCTAGAACAGGCTCTCCAACTACTGGGAGAGTTCTGAGTACAAGCAGCAGTGGCCCACCAGCGAGACCTGCTCGAACTCTGAAGCCCTGGGCTATTGCTGTCATCTCTCTTGCCACAATTGTTGGGGTTGTGGGTGCTGGCGTTGGATTCTTCTATTGCTTTGTAAGTGTTCAAGTCCTGGGGAACAGGGGTAGGAGGATTTTTGTGGCTGTGGGAAAATAAAGAGGGTATAGGGAATAGTGAGTGAAAATGAGAGATGGAGAAAACTTTAGAAAGACAGTGAAATGTGATAATGTACACAGAAGACCTGAAAAACTGCAATATGAAAATGAGTTTATCTTTGTTACTATCATGCCATTGCAATACTAATAACAATTAGAAAAGGAATACCTAGACAGCCAGAGAGACAAAGAAAAGCACCTGATTCCTTCCAGAGAAGATTCTGAAAGCAATGATATAGAAGGGCATAAGCAGTTTGAGAGTTCAGACCTGTATTCTAATTCTGGCTCTGCTATTTGTTGACTGTGACCTTATACAAGTCATTTCCCTTCTCTTGTCTTTAGTTTCCTTATTCATTTCATGAGGGGGTTGGACTATATAACTAACTATATATGGTCCCTTCCAGCTCTAATTTCTGAGTTTGTGATTCTAGTCTATATTCTAGGGCTGGGGAGGGAGGAAATGAGGTTTAGGAGTTAGGGGGAGAGGTTGGAGAGGATTATAGGAGGATTCAGCTCTGAAACCAATTACTTTCTTCTGTTTTAGAGAAATATTCTGCACCTGAGAAATCCTGTCCCCATAGCCGTTTATCATCCTCATGGCCCCACCTTTGGCCTGGGCCATGGGGTAAATGGATGGAGCCATGGACTTCGACCTAGATGGGGCCATAATTGGTTCTGGAGGAGACCAGCAGCCACATCAGCTGTGATGATGAGTGAGAGACACAATGGGCCTTGATCCTCAGGACGTCTATGGCCCTGGATGGCAGGTCAGCTAGCTCCCAAAGGAAACGTGGAAATTTAAAACAAGAGAGCTTCCTTTTCCCCAACTCCAGCTTGTGGGTCCTTCTTCCCAGCACTCCTGAGCCTTATATGGCAGCTACCCCAGAAGACTATGTTTAAACTCTCTCTGTGAGAATATCCAATCTAAAAATAAATATCTTTATCATATGTGGAAGTTGGACATTTTTAGTGTCTATATCTAATCTGTCCATTAATTTAATCAACCTATTAACCAATTAAACACTTGTTATATGTCAAATACTGAGAGTACAAAGACCAAAAAAATAAAAAATACCTAGCTTCAAAGAGCTAACATATAACCAAAGTAAATACAAAACAATTTTTAGGGGAGCACTAGCAATTACAGTAATCAGTATATGTAGGAAGCATTTCAAATGAACCTCAAAGGAAGCCAAGGATTTAAAAATTTTTAATTTAATTTTTTCAATGAACAAAAATCTACCTTCTCTCCTTACCACTTTCTTGACCACTACTGAAAAATAAAGAAAAACAAAATCCAAAGCATGCTAAATCAAGGGTGCTCCCATATTGACTATGTCCAAAAGAATAAATGGCTCCTTTGACTCCCTATGTCCATCATTTCTTTCTCAGGAGATAGGCAGCATGCTTCATCATGAGCCTTCTGGAATCCTGGTTGGACGCTGTGTTGATCAGAGTTCCCAAGTCTTTCAAAGCTTGTCTTTACATATTATTGCCATTATAGAAATGGCTCTCTTTGTTCTGTTCACTTCATGCAATGATGTCCTTACATAAAGAAGCTATTATATGAACTATTTTAGTTCATGTAATACCTAGCATAAAATGCTATCTATAGATATATGTTATTAATAAACAATAAAATAATAAATAATAGCATATAAAAATAGTGCTTTAGGGCAGCTAGGTGGCACAGTGGATAGAGCACGTGCCCTGGAGTCAGGAGGACCTGAGTTCAAATTTGACCTCAGACACTTGACATTTACTAGCTGTGTGACCCTGGGCAAGTCACTTAACCCCAATTGCCTCATCAAAAAGGAAAAAAAAAAAGACAGAAAAAATAGTGCTTTAAGATTTGCAACAGTCTTTACAAATATTATCTCACTGTATCCTCACAACAATACTGGGAAATAGATGCTATTATTATCTCCATTTCTAGATGAGGAAACTGAGAATGGCAGAGGTTAAATGATTTGTTCAGGATCACACAGGTAGTAAGGGTCTGAGATAGAATTGGAGTTCAGTTCTTCTTGATACCCAAGTCCTGTGCTCTGCCATCGTGCAGGAGTGTGTTGGTAAAATCTCTCTAAAAAATAAACACAGAAAAAAATGTTCTCAGGACACACTTTAAAGTCTTATCTGAATTATTAACACTATTAATTATTAACACTATTAACATTATTAATTAATTATTAAGTCTAGACAATCGAGAAAACAATAAGTTAAGCCCTGGTTTGTAACATTTGGTTTCCAAAGTGTAAATCTCTCACTGGAAATTACAATTGGCTCTGTTCAAACTGGCTCCAGTACACCCCTGCCACTGGGCCGCCTGCCTGCTTTTATAGACAGTTAGGAGGCACAATAGATAGTTCAATTCCTGTCTCATATGCTTACTAGCTGTGTGACCTTGAGCAAGTCACTTAACCTGTCTCAGCCTCAATTTCCTCATCTGTAAAATGGAGTACCTGTACCACAGGGTTGTTGTGAGAATCTAATGAGATAATACATGTAAAGCATTTTTGCAAACCTTAAAGTCCTATATAAGTATTAGCTAATATGATTATTATATACTGATTGGTTTATATACTGTAGTACATAAGCTACTTGATTGAAAGAAATAGAAACATCTAAGTACACATTTGACACCCTTACCACTAAATTCAACTACTTTTATAAGTTGTTCACACTCTTGATCTTCCTTTCCATTTCAAGGAAATCCTCTTTCATTTGTGAAAGGGCTGCTCCCTAACTTAGTTTCTACTCTTCCTTAGGAAGGTTCTGTTAGGCTATAAGGATATAAAAAAATTTGAATTTAGGAACTTCCCAGTATAAGAATAATAGAAGAAATTGTTGAGGCACAAAGTCAACAAGAGGACAGATGTGTTCTCACTGCATGAGTGACATAGGATATGCCCAAAGAGCAATCCATAAGAGATAGCTCACCAGCTCCCAACTGTTCTGAGGGATGATCTAGAAACATTCCTTTGTCCATGAGAGACCATCATTGTTTCAATGACATCATTACCAAGCCAAAGTAAGTATATTGGTCTAGACCAGAGGTTCCCAAACTTATTTGGCCTATTGCCCCCTTTTAAAAAAAATTACTAAGCACCCCCCCCAGAAATCTACTTTCTTCAACCACTTGACAGTTTTTTGAAATTTGCATCATTTCCAAAAAAAAGTAAAATGTTTTTAAATGACACATTTTAAATTTAATAATTTATTGTATATTTGTGGGTTTTTCCTGCATTGAAATTTTGATGATGCAATATTGAGTCATGTAATCACATAGTAGTGTGTTGTAAACAAGTCATTACACACATATATTCCTGTTGATGCATACTGGATTTCTCAACAATGCATGAAATGCTAACCGGCCAACACGTGCTTGTAAATACCTGTCAATGGACTTGATCACTGTTCAGTTATAACTTGCATTTTGTGTGTTTATTTGGAAAATAATGTAATCACTATGACTTTTACTCTGTTACACAACAGATGAAACATGTATGAACAGTTTTTCAAAATTTTCTTCTCTTCTCTTCTCATGCTTCCACCACCCCGTTATTTTTATTCAGCACCCCCCAATTGCACCTGAGGCTTCTACCGTCACCCTGGATTATTCTAGCGCCCTCCAGGGGGCGGTATCACCCACTTTGGGAACCTATGGTAGATTCATAATGGCTAGTGTGGCTTGTAGTTGAGTAGTGACTAAGGTTTCACCATTGCTACTGCTTTCATCCACAGCAGCCTGATGGAACAGTGTGAGGCTAAAGTGAAACATGTCTGGTTGTTACTGAGCTTTTCCCTTTGAGGTAACTGATACAGATGATGGAAGGGAAAGGGGAATGACTAGAATAGACTGATGTCCCTCACATCCCAAAGATGGGGGCAAGAGGAGAAAGCGTGAGATTCTTATCCTCTCCTTCTTCAGCAGCCCAGCTTTTCTGCCTTATAAAAACTACCTACTGCATAGTACATATTTATTTTAAGACCTAAAGAAAAGAAAACCTCTCTGAGGCAGCCCATTGAACTTTTGGGTAACTGTAAAGGTAAGGAAACTTTTCCTTACATCCAGCAGAAATCTGTCTCTCTACAACTTCCAACCACTGTTCCTAGTTCTCCTCTCTATGGCCAGCAAAACAAGTCTAACCCCCTTTCTCAATGAAATCTATTTAAATGCTTTAAATCAACTATCAGATCCCATCCCTTTCCCCTGTTAGTCTTCTCTAGGCTGAACAGTCCCAATTTCTTCAACTTATGCTGGGATGGAATGGCATCTAGTCCTCTCACCAACCTGTTTGCCTTCCTCTGGATACACTTCAGATTGTCAATACCCTTAGAAAATGTGGTGCCTCCAGATATGGTCTTAAATGACAGGAGTATTAGTTCTCTCATTCTGGATGTGATGACTCTCCTAATGCAACCTAAATTCAAATGAACTTTATGCCATCTATTAAGACCTCTAAGTCTTTTCCACATGAATTATTTTCTAACCCTACTTCTTCATCTTGTGCTTATGAAACTGATTTTTAAAACCCAAATGTAGTGTTATTTAGCATATGTTTCTAAAGCATTGCTTCAGTTCTGTGAAATTTTAGACCCCGGAAATTTTTTTCTTAATAGTACTTTATTTTTTTTCCAATTACATGTAAAGATAGTTTTCAACATTCATTTTTGTAAAGTTGTGAGTTCTGAATTTTTCTCCCTCCCTTCCTCCCTCCCCTCTCCCTTCTCCTCCTCCCTTCCCAAGACAGCAAGCAATCTGATATAGGTTATACATATACAATCATGTTAAAATATTTCTACATTATAGACCTCAGAAATCTTGAAAGAGAAACAGAACAGATTGATGAAACTCTGGGAAATGGCAGGACCTGTGAGTATGGAAAGATCTCTATCTCTTTCCTTTGTCCTTGAGAGAAACTTCTTGTCAGCCAATGAGTGCACTGGACAGCTGAGAGCCACTGAAGCAAAATTGAAGCTCCTTGTGCACAGAGGCAAATGACAGCAAACTTTGGGGGATGGATCCCCTGTACTTTCTGTAGCTGCCACCCACGTGTACACCTGTTGTGACTGAATTTGGGAGGGCAGGAAAGCTGAGGCCAGACTTTGGGGAGGAGAAGCAGTAGAAAAGCAGATTGAACATTGGTTCAAAGGTTCAGAACCTGTCATTCATCACCAAACCTCAGAAGTGGTGAGCCAACAGCAGAAGTTTGGCCATCTAGGCTGCCGTTGTCTTACTGTTAAATCTCCAACGTCCAAAGCAGACACTCTGGACACATGAACCACTCTCCTCTATTTCATTCTCTATGAATTAAGGGCATGAGTGTTTGGGGATTTTCTCCAGGCATCAGAAAGAAAAGAGGTTAGTTAGGATGAGTTGAGGGGAGATGGTTAAGTAGAGGCTTCCAACATAGGCATTGTATAACAATTTTCTTTGCATTTTTACTACAACTATTAAACAACTGAATGAGATCCCATGAGTGGGATCCGAGGATGGGTAGAGAGCTAAAGCTATGGGTTTTTCTATTTGCAGAGTTTTCAAGCAATTTTTTATCATTCTCTAATCTAAATTCAGAATCCAGACAAGGCTGCTTTGGGAAATCATTCAGTTCAATAGTCATTGGAGGGGGAGCAAGCTGAGTTTTTGGAGGTTGAATGCCATGTAGTGTGCCAGTGTGGATGCTACAGCTTTTCAGAAAGACCATTCCACTCTAGCACCATGGCAACTCTGATGGGACCACTTGACAGCTGGCCCGAGTTTAGTGCCACTTGTTGGACAGCTAGATATTTCACTCCCTTTCCAGTGACAGTCTACCTTCTTATAGTAAGCTTAAGGAAGGCAGTACAGGAGTTTATGCGGGCTGCTTACACAAGTATATTGCCCAGGTGTCAGATAAGGTACATACCATCACACTTAGGCTACATCTTTATCATATTTACATTTATCTGTACTCAGCTTCATCTGATTTATTTAGGCACAGTGTTCTACACTACTTGTATCTTTGGGGATTCTGATTCTATAATCCAGCATTTTAGCAATCCTTTATAATTTGGGGGTATAGGTGTATGTTCCTCCTGGATCTATACAATATTTCATGGTTAGGAAACTTTCTGAGAGCAGGAACTGTGTCTTCCCATAAAAAATAGAATAATTGGTTGAAGGAATTGGGAAAATTCTTGCTTCCAGTCTCTCTCTTCTCCAATTTAATCCTCTGTAAGCTGCCAAATTGATATTCCTGAAACAAAGATCTGATATGTAACCCTGCCTATGGCAAAAAAAAAAAAAATCTTCGGTGGCTCCCTATTGCTTCTAGGATAAAATACAATATCCTTAGCCTAATATTTGAAGACCTCCATAATTGGGCATACCCTTCCTTTCCAGTCTGCCTGATAACTGTTCCCCATACAAGGTACTCTTTTTCACACCCGGTCCCCCATGCCTGGAATGCTCTCCCTCCCTCCTCACTACCACCTCTTGGAATTCCTAGTTTCTTTCAGAATATAGTTTAGGTACTACCTCCTATATGAAGCTTTTCCTGATTCTCCATTACTAATACTCCATTCCTCTTGAAATCACTCTGTATTATTTTGTATATAATTTGTACTTGTTTATATACAGACTGTATCTTCCTGGGCTTCAGGGCAGGGAATATTTCTTTTTTTAATCTTTATATCTCTTGCCTAGAACAGTGCCTATCACCTAACAGACAATTAGTAAATGTTCATTGATGTGAATTGAATTGAAAGTTTAATCTAGAGATGAGAAAACTAAGTGCATATATAAGGGAGCGAAGGACAGGGATGATAGTTGTCTCCAAGGACTTCAAGTACTTAATCAAATAAAAATGTTTGATAGTCCAAGTCTCCGGTCAGATCACTGGGGTGCTTCCCTTCAAAAAGTCACTGATTCGGGTCTTACTGGTAGTTTTGCCTTCTTGCTTTTATCTATTATTCAACCTAAGCAGCAGGTTTGCTAAGTCCAAGAGAATAGAAGTAGAAACTGAATGAAAGTTACAGAGGGAAAGATTTTGGTTCTGTGTGAAGAAAAAAGAAAGGCAGCATGGTGTCTTGGGCTAGTAGAATAACTGGCCTCAGAGTCTGGAAGACCTGGGTTCAAATTCCACTTCTGAGGCATACTGACTCCTCAACCCTAGACAATTTACCTAACATCTCAGTGCCCAGGAAACTCTCTAACAC
Source organism: Vombatus ursinus (assembly GCF_900497805.2). NCBI lineage: Eukaryota > Metazoa > Chordata > Mammalia > Diprotodontia > Vombatidae > Vombatus > Vombatus ursinus. The sequence continues at coordinate 6,266,457 of NW_020954589.1, forward strand.
TTTAACTTGCAAAACAGTTGCTGATCCGCACTGGTAAGGGAATTTCTTCAACTGAAATTTCTTACACAATGAAATCCCAGTTCTTGACCAAAAAAAAAGGAGAGAAAGGAAAGAAAGAGAGGAAGAAAGGAGAGAAGGAAGTGTGTGGGGTTCAGAGACCCTTATCAATGAATCGGAGACTCAGAGATACTAGCAAAAAGAAAAATTCATTTATTAGCTTTCTCAAGAAAGGGCTCCCTCAGAACACCAAAAAATTGGCGCTGACTGAAGAGAGCAGAGGTGTGTTCAGATCAACAGGTTATATAGGTCCTAGCACAATCCCCTTTCCCAGCCCCCTCCTCAGGGCTCATTAATGCAAGCTCTGATGGTACAATCTATTCAAGGCAATCTACCCCAGCAACAAAGAATAAAGACACTTTTACCACTTGCCTGGAGATAGGGAAAAGCAGGAGTTTTCTTTTTCTTTTTCTTTTTCTTTTTAGAGTAAATAGTTTAAGAAAGGAAGGAGGAGGTCTGATAAAGTACAAGATGTGTTGAAAAGCATGTTTCTGTACAAGGTCAACCAGCTGCAAGTGTTTCAACAGAACAAGAAGCTATTAACTCCCTGAGGAGGCTTCATTCCTGAGAGATTCTCAGAGATCATCTCTCACAGCAGGAAGAAAAAGAAAGAAAGGTCAGGACAAGACAAAATAAGACAAGACGATGGAACAATTAGAGCAATCCAAAAGTCAGATGGGTTGTCTTAGGAGGTATCCAGCACTAGGGTCCTCAAGTAGAGACTAGATTACTACTTTTTATGGCTTTTTAGAAGGGGTCCACACTCAATTCAATTCAACAAATATTTATTAATCACCTATTATATTCCAGGTACAATGTGTCAACCTTCCGTGTTTGGTCTAAAAAGAGACAGTCTTAGGTCACATTTGTGGTGTTTATTTTCTCTCTAAGCTAGCAGAATCATACATGTATGGGAGTCTTAGTGAAACTGAGCTCAAAGAAAAGTTAGTTGAAAGAAATTATACACCTATAGAGTAAGGAGGTATTCCTTCCTCCCTTTCCCTTGACTCAGGATGCCTATGTCTTTTGTCAGCCAAAATTATAGTTTCCATAGAACATTAAAGTGACCCCAGGATGTCTGGTTTCTGTCAGCCATAAACAAGGGAATGTCATAAGATATGAGAGTGTCATAACAAGAGAGAATCATTAAACAACAAGATAAGAGAAATGCCATTGATCTAGATAGTATCCAGTTCGAGACACCTGGTCTTTATCTGTCATAAACAGAAGAATGCTTCCAATCAGCTTCATCCAGTCTTGTGACTGCTGACATAGCAGGAGAATTTTGGTGTCACAAAGATTTATGGGTATGTTAACTCAGAGTGAGCCAAAATGTCCTTTTTTGATTGGCCAGCCCAGGTTTTTGGCCTTCTTTGGGTGACGAGGGGCTTCAGTGCGTCTCACATTCCCATCCTTTTGGTCAAAGGCCCACCAAAGGCACCACCTGCAGACCTAGGAGGGTATGGGGAAAACCTCATTCCTCCTTAGGGATTAAACTGCAAATAAGCAGCAGGAGCAGGCTGAAACACAGTCCCTCCCTTCAAGGAATTAATATTCTAATAGAAAGAAATAACATGTACACACATAAATAGGTAAATACAAGGTAATTTTGAGGAGGAGGATGCACTCAAAACAATCATGTTGGATATGACAGATAAGCTGACCCTTAAAGGGAGTTAGGGATTCTGGAAAGAAGAAAGGAATACATTCCAAGTATGCAAATCCACACCAAGGCACAAAGGCAGGAGATGGGATGTCATGCATAGGGCTAGCATATAGGCCTATTTGTCCGGAATACAAAGGGCATAAGGGAGAGAGAAATGTGAAATCAGTCAGGAATAATAGATTGGAGTCAGATTGCAAAGAGTATTAAATTTCAAACACAGACATTTGCATTTTAATCCAGAGGCAATAAGGAACTGCTGAAACTTCTTTAGCAGAAGAGTGACATGGTCAGAGCTATGTTTTAGGAATTTTGCTTTGGCAGCTGGGCAGACGACTGGAAGCAGAAGGCCAATTAGTAGGTAATTATATTCAGTAATCCATTGGAGATGCCAGCTTGCACACACTCACACATATATAAGATGAAGTGTATATATGTGTGTGTATTAATGATGAACAGAGGTTTGTGTGTGTGCATGCATGCGTACACGTGTATGTGTGTGTGTCTATGGAGAAAAAGAGAGAAAGAGAGAGAGAGAGAGAGAGAACATGTGCCTGAACTGGAATGTGACTTAATTGACTTTTGAGTTCTTTGCCTACTCTGAGATTTTATAAATTCCAAAATAAAATACTGATAGGCTGGCAAGCTGGTTCAGGGATTGTTTCAAGGAAGCTGCTGATTGGGATCTGGAATAAACGGGAGAGCCCCTTTCTAGGAGTCAATGGAACAAAGTTAGTGAAGAGAAATGGACATTGCTTTGTTCACTGGCCTGAAGGACCCTGCCCCCAAATACCTTCTACTCTCCATGGAATCTTAAAGGGCCAGCTGGCTGTGTATCTGTTGCAATCTGAGAGGTTGAGACCCCTCAAAGACTGGAGTACATGACGGGTGATCTGGAATGAATTCATAGACTCAAGTATTCTTCAAGTCAAGGTGGCAAAGATTTATTGTTATACTTTTCAGCGGGCAAGGATTCTTAAGGAACCTGCAAAAGACTGAGGATGGAGTTAGGGTTTATATGGAAAAGGGCATGGCAAAGAAATGCCAGGAATACCAGTTAAGTAATCTAAAGGTCCAGGTGTCTTTGGGAGCTATGGATGGGAAAGTACAGGGAGTACACCAGACAGGGAGGGAGATGACAGAGGCATGGATCTTGGGAGTCTGGCGAGAGGAAGAGTCCTTGGGCCAGCCAAGGAAAAAACTCCTTGGGCTGAGCAAGGCACCCCTCTCTCTCTGTCCTGATTAGAGAATGCTCTGCAACAAGGGAAAGCTTTCTCACAAGACAGGAACTTACTAAGGAATTGGAAGGCTTGAGAGACATGATCTGAGGGCTGGGGCCTGAGCAGCCCAACACTCTCTCACCCAGCTTTGTGTAGCTGCACCAGGGAGAGAGATAAGTGTCTTGCTGGGGCCCACGCATGAGTAATTGCTAGGTGCAGTGTCCTTGGGCTGGGGAGTGATTGTCAGAGACAGTGTTTCTGAGACTAAGGAGAAACTGGGGTCCAAGTACAAACACAAGCACCCAAGCACCCCATCATATCTATGATGCCTTGTGTATATGTTTGTTGAGTTGAATTACATGGTACTTTCTGCATAGTGTCCCGGAAGGCAGTAGCCACCCTAATACTCAGCATTCTCTTTTATATGCTAAACAGTTTTGCTTCCTTTTCCATTTCCTTTAATTACCTCCATCATAATAATATAGTAATCAGAGAGCTTTCATTTGCCTCATCTATGTGGTAGGTGGTGTGCATGGTCCTGACTTCAGGGAATTCCTGATCCAATAAGAAGACACAGCCTCTGCTCTCAGAAGACTACCTGACCAAGAAGCACTATGTAGTTCTAGGGAACACACAAGGAGCTAAATAAAAACTATTTTACAAAGACAAGAATGGATAGTAAGGTTTGGTTGTTAGACCATTCACAGGACATGGGTGAGGACATTTTGGGGGCTGGAAATGGGAGTGGTTCTCATTCTAGGTCAAACAATCCTGATGTTTAAAACTACTCAATCTTACCTGACAAATTCAGGAAGACTTCCTGTAAGATGTGGCATTTTGAGCTATTAATAGGATGGAATGGAGGCAGTTTAAAGGTTTGGCTATGGGAATTTGTGTGTGTGTGTGTGTGTGTGTGTGTGGCTGTGCTATTCCAACCACATGAGATGGTGTGGGGAGCAACAGGTAAAAAGATTTGAAAGAGTATTTCTGAGAGAAATAGGGATGGAGGTAGTTTTAAAAGGCACTGAGAGGCTGTCCCCTATGCAAAAAACACGCCTCCATCCTTTTGGGACCAGAGTTCTCTTCCTTTCAACAATAAACTTTCTTTTCTCTATCCTTTGGGATAGGAGCAAGGCTAAAGGATGTAGGATCTTGAGGGATAGGCTGATTTGATTCGATCCTACTCAATAAACATCTATTTTCTTTTAATCACATTTTGTTTTTATATTGGCTACATTTCCCAGTATTTCTCCCACTACATTCCCAATTCCCTCTCTTCTCTCCTTGAAAGTCATCCATTACAAAAAAAATTTTTTTAAAGTAAAAAATAGTCCAGAAAAACTAACCAAGACCTCCACAATCTGACATTACAGTGTTCCATACCTGAAGCCTCCACTTCAAGGAAGGAAGGGAAGTGCATGCTTGTATCTTTTCTTTGGGGCCAAATTTAATCATAATAATTTCATAACATTCAGTTTCAATTGTTTTCTTGTTGTTACTTCCATTTATGTTCTTATGTTGTATTTCTCATGCTGCTCACTTCACTTTGGATCAGTTCATACCAATGCTAGGTGTCAGAGAAACCAGAGACAAGAATGAAACTTTCTCTTTCCTCAAGGAACTTCATACTGGGGAAGAGAGATCCAGGACCTGGGTAATGGAAAAGGAACAGGGACTGGAAAGGATAGAAGAGGGACATTTGGGGGCTAAGGAGGCAAGGAAATGCTAGACTTCTTGGTTCTTGGCCTGGTCACAGAAGTTTGCTGGAGCTAGCTCTCTAGAGAGTCCGTCGCTAAGTTTTCAGTGCAAGTATTTACATCTCCAAAACTAGCAAAGGCTTCATATTTGGTCTTGATTTATTGCTGGGTTTTTTTTTTTTGTTTGCTTTTTTGGTTTTTGTTTTTACTGTCTAAAGCAGGGATGGGGAACCTGCAGCCTTAAGGCCACATGTGGCCCTCTAGTTCCTCAAATGTGGCCCTCTGACTGAATCCAAACTTTACAGAACAAGACCTTTGACTGAATTCAGTCAAAGGGCTACACTTGACTGAATCCAGTTTGGATTCAGTCAAAGGGCCACACCTGAGGACCTAGAGGACCACATGTGGCCTCCAGGCTGCAGGTTCTCTACCCCTGGTCTAGACTCAAAAAAGCAATGGATAAAATGTATTAACATTTTAATAATGCAGAATAAACTTAAAAATGTGTTATGCATACTTTTTAGCCAGTTAGTTTACCAGGACACTCTTGACCTGGGTTGACTTCTGGGATCTGGTCCTTGGCCTTCTAACTCTCCAGGAATCCAGAACCTCCCATCCTAGAAGTGAGTCATTTACATCAAGAACAGGTTTTTGACAGTTTTGATCCCCCTATTACTACTCAACTCTGTTCCTCCCCAGAGCCTATGATCTACCTCAACTACATCTACTACAACTACATCTCACCTCTTCTTCCTCTGTTCTGCTACACCCCTTGTTTTGGCTACTTTGGCCTTTAATTGATAAAGAGCAATGGTCTGGGGCTGCCCCTCCTTAGAAAAGGAAGGACCAAAGAAGCCTGGCCTCTCCTGGCCCAGAAACAACTATAAATGCTGTGGGTAAAAGGCAAGAGTAGACTAAAGAAAAAAGCCTGGGTGTATCAGCTCTCAGGACCTGGGTTTCCTGACTCCCAGCCCCAGTGGATTATATTAAGATGAGAAGACGAAAGTTCTTCCTCCCAGACTACCTGCTGCTGCTTTTTCTCATCTTCCTGAGAGAGGGTGAGTGAATTTATTTCAGAGTAAAGTGTATAGAAGACAATGATCTAGGAAAAAGATATGAATTCCTAATGGAGGGATCTCTCCCTATAGGCAGGCAGGGTAGGCCCTTAGCAAACAGGTTTCATAGGTGAGGTTTGTCTTAGGCACTTGTAGCTTCCATTTTATGACTTTCTCACCTCCATGAAGCCCCTTACCCTCCTTCTAGGTTTTCTGTGTTCCCATATACTCCCCCCCTCCCCTATCAATTCCTACTTTTAGGAAAACATCTGATATGAGTAATTTATACTTAATGTGGTTGTACATACTCCCATGGGTAGGTACATTTTAAATATGATCTTTCCTTATGAAATGAAAGTATTTCTATCCTCTTAGAAGAATCTGAGGAATCAGTAAGCAGTATGAAGGGCAAGAAGGGGGGAGATAAGGGAGCATATTCTGGGAGCAATGAGGCCTTTAGTGGCCTTGCAATTAGTTGGGGTAGGCAGCTCCCTACTGTGCCTCTGCCCAAAGTTGGCCGTGAATATAGACATTTTGCCTTCCCAGTTCCCAATTTCCTCTTTCCTAGTAAATTGATTAATGTTCTTTCTCCAGTCTTTCTAATTCAGTGCTCCCTTCATCTTGACCACTTGACTCACCAGCTTAATTATTTATCCTACCTTAATACTGATCCTACTTGTATTCTGCATCAGAGACCTCTCTTATTAATCTCACTAAATTTGACCCTAGGTCTCGTAATTAACCCTAATTTAGACCCTGACCTGAATTCCACGACACACTCTATTCAATCACCAAAGAGAGAGGAACATTCCCAGTCCCTCTCAAGGGAACACCAATCTAAGGAGTAGGAGCTAGAGTAACTGAATCTCAAGTGGGAAACTGGGTTTAGGGAGGGGAGGGCTTTGGAGTCAGATCTTTTATTTCCATGGGAGAAGACCAGATGTTAGAAAGGATAGAATGAGGTCCTGAGTGTCCTGGTTTCCTCAGGAACCAGTCTACAAAAAAATGTATAAAGTAATAGAATAATAGCATGTGACTCCCAGGGTTGTTGTAAAGATCAAATGAGATAATATCTATAAAGTGCTTAGGACAGTGCCTGGCACATGGTGATATATAAATGTTACCTACTATTATTCAAGCAAATCATTTATTATGGTATGTTTAATGTCAAGGGGAAACTTAGGGCCATCCAGTGGCGCAAGGTGAGTGAGAGCAATAAGAGTAAAGGGCCTTCAGGCAAAGGGTACTACAGGGTCTTAATTCCCAGAGGGAGGGGATACATCCTGGAACCTGGATTCCGTAGAGGTTCCCATGTCTCTTCCTCATCAACATTTCATACATTAATGTTTGGGATACTTGTGTCCTTTTTCTTTTCCACAGCAGAGTAGCTCATTCCTTCACAGTGGTCCTGGCTTTATATTGAGATAGGAAACCAATCCTATCCACCTACCCCTCCTGCCCCACTTTGACTCAGTCATTACAAGGTAGGGAACTAGTCAGAAGCCAATAAGTATCTTGTTCCCATTTCTTGACTTTATAATCAGGGAACAGATTACAGTAGGTTAATACAAATAGTTGATTTTAAAAATAGTGTGGATTTCAAGGCTCAGGAGCACAGAGGTCAAGAAAATGGATTGGTAAAAGGGAAGTATGTAGGAGGACTCACAGTCTGGCAACATTTTGTCACCCAGCAATTTATGACTGCTTCATGGGGGAATGGAATACCTGAGTCTTCCATCTCTCATTGTTTGATGTCAAAAGATTCCCTCTAGACAAGTTTTCTCTGAAGTAAATCCTAAAGACTAGACAATTCTTATGTCAAAGAAATCAAAGCTGTGCCAAGAAGCATCACTAAGAAGGGGTGGGATTATAGAAACACGGGTTAAATTGAGCAGGCAAAGGGATTTTTAAAATACTCCACAATTCTGAGTAGAAACTAGTCAAATAGTGAGAGCCCATGAAGTATGGAATGCATTATCATCATCATCATAAAAAAACACCTAACATTTATATAGCACCTATGGTGTTCCAGGTACTGTGCTGAACAGTTTGTAAATACTAAATTATAAATAACATTATTATCATTAAAATATTACACATTTAAAGATATTTCTTCTAAGTAGGAATTAGCCAAAGTACTGCAATCCCAGAGACCACTGAAGATTACATCACTGAAGAATATACCATCACTGAAGAATATACCACTGAAGAATATACCACTGAAGGATACACCACTGAAGGATATACCACTGAAGGATACACCATTGAGGAATATACCACTGAAGATTACATCACTGAAGAATATACCATCACTGAAGAATATACCACTGAAGAATATACCACTGAAGGATACACCACTGAAGAATATACCACTGAAGATTACATCACTGAAGAATATACCGTCACTGAAGAATATACCACTGAAGGATATACCACTGAAGAATATACCACTGAAGATTACATCACTGAGGAATATACCACTGAAGAATATACCACTGAAGAATATACCACTGAAGGATACACTACTCAGGCCCCAGCAACCACAGGAGCTACTGGGCTCCTGAAGCCTTGGGCGATCATCCTCATTTCTCTAGCTGCTGCTGCTGTTATGATTGGACTCTGTGTTGGACTTGGCTTTTTTCTGGTGAGTCCCTAGGGTCCTGGGATGGGAGAGGAATAAAGAAGGATGAGGGGAAAATTAAGGGATATGGTAAGTGTGGAGAGTCATTATCAAGATTTGAGGTGCTAGTGAGGAAAGAAACTTGACACAGATGGGTTTTTACAGAGAGATAGAGAAACCAAAACAGAGAGATGAGGGCAGAGAAAAAAAGAGCTAGCTAGAAATAGACAGAGTAAAAAAATGAGTCATAGCAAAAAAGGAACACACAAACAGAAAAGAAAGAATGTGAATGAAACAGTGAGACAGAACTAAAAATAATGAAATATGGATAGCCACAAATTAGAGCTGTGAAGGACCAGAGGGGGAAAAAATGGCAAAACATTTCAGATGAAATTGGGGTAAGGGTTTAGGTAGTGAATTAGAGAACTTTTTTTCTCATAGAAAAATGGAAACTTTGGATTATTTATAAGTATTTTAAATATACATTTTTAAATTAGTTTATTATGTTTAGTATTTAGAAGTGTGAATGAACTGTTTAGGATAAGGTATATATTTCTATTTGGCCTTTACCTCCTCAAAATTATTTCTACGAACTACATAATAGGATGATTTCTATCAAAAGTTATTTATAGGGACAGCTAGGTGGCACAGTGGATAGAGCACTGGGCCTGGAGTCAGGAGGACCTGAGTTCAAATCTGGCCTCAGACACTTGACACTTACTAGCTGTGTGACCCTGGGCAAGTCACTTAACCACATTGCCTAGCCAAAAAGAAAAGAAAAAGAACTAGCAATAATGAAGAAGAGAGATGAACTAAGTTTCACAAAGAATGAAGAAACGATGATGAATCAGGTCTCAGGCTTCACAGGCCTCAGAAAAGAAATGGAGAAAAGACATATGACTTATTAATAGATAGGGCAAAGGTCCAATGATCTCTGTTGGTCGCTGGCAAAACAATTATGGTCACCAGAATTCATATCATTCTTCAAGAATCTCTGGTTTCATTCACAAAGGTATTCCTTTCACCACTTCTGTTCACAATTCTCTCTATGCCTTGTTGTTCAGTCATTTCAGTCATGTCTGACTCTTTGTGATCCCATTTGAGGTTTTCTTGGCAAAGATATTAGAGTGGTTTGCCATTTCCTTCTCTTGATCATTTTACAGATGGGGAAACTGAGGCAAACAGGGTTAAGTGACTTGCCCAGGGTCACACCACTAGTAAGTGTCTGAAGCCAGATTTGAACTCAGAAAGAGGAATTTTCCTGACTCCAGGCCCAGCACTTTATCCACTGCTCCACCTAGCTGCCCTCTCTATGCTTAAGTAAAAGGTATTTATAAATGGATAGGATGGATCATAAATTTAGAGCTGGAAGGGACCTAAGGATATCATCTTCTCCAGTCTCATGCTCAGAGAGGCTTCTTCTAATTTTCCTAGTCTTATAGGTAGTAAACAACAGAACTAGTACCTGAACCTAGATCTTCCAACTACAAATCCAGCACTCTTTCTACCGTATCATATTACCACTAAATTGCTGTGACCAAAAAGCATTTGATGCCTGGTAGCCAATCTTCTGGTGCAAATCTCTTCAAACTAAACTAGGCTACCCAACATGAACCAAATTTTGGTTCGTAAACCATCCTTCCCCAAGTTTCCACTCAGTCTTCCAGTTCATTGGGACCTACCAAAGCTTGCATTCCCAAGTCTCAACCTTGAGAACTAAGAATTACCTCTGCCCTACAATGAAGCATTGACACATGACGTTTTTGGAGAAATGGTCTATATGTAGATTTTACTGAGACTGGTTACCATGGTGTAAGATCAATTAAACACTAAAAATAAAAATGATCACGGATATCATGTGTTTGTTTCCAACTACAATGCAGAATGATAGCTTGAATAGGATGATGTCATAAACTTAAAGGGGCTACTAGTTGGCGCAGTGGATAGGACACCGAATCTGGAGTCAGGAATACCTGAGTTCAAATCTGGCCTCAGTAACTTACTGGCTGGGCAAGTCACTTAACCCTGTTTGCTTCAGTTTCCTAATTTCTAAAATAAGTTGGAGAAGGGAATGGCAAACCCCTTCAGTACCTTTGCCAGCAAAATCCCAAATGGAGTGATGAAGGGTTGGACATAACCAAAATGACTGAAAAACAACAATAAACTTAAAGGAGTAAGTATGAGTCTTGATCAGTGATCCTTCCCTTTCTACTAAGGATAATAAAAATAATAGCTAGCATTTATATAATGTTGTATGGTTTGCAAAGTGCTTTACAAATATTACCTCATTTTTATCCTCACAACAACCGTGGGAAGTAGGTGCTATTATTATCTCCATTTTACCAATGAGGAGACTGAGGTAGGCAGAGGTTAAGTGACTTGACCAAGGTCACACAGTTTAGTGTCTTAAGGTAGAATTTTAATTCAGGTGTTTCTGCTTCTAGGTCCAGTGCTCTATCTACTGCCTTATGTACAATATTAATAAAAGCAGTTTCTCAGGAGAGGTAGCAGGTTTCCATTGACTCTAACAGTTGTCCAACAACTGGGCAAGTCATGCCCTCCCCCCACCCCTTTCTTGGCCTTAGTTTTTCTTCCCTATGATGAGGTAGTTACCACCCTCTATGATCCCCTCTAGATCTGACTCTGTATTGATTCTATTCCAGCCACTGATTCTAGCCATGAAAATCAACAGGAGATACAACATGCCCTGATTTTAGTCCATAATCTAGGTGGGGTCAAGAGTGGCAAAGGGATTAGGAGAGGACTTAGCACTAATATTTTTCCTGTTATTCTGTTCTAGAAGAATATCTTGCACCTAAGAAGCCCCTTCTCTGCAGCCATTTATCACCCTCATGGCTCCAATTTTGGCTTGAACCATGGGCTCAGTGGACTTCATCACAGATGGGGCTGGAAGAAACCAGCAGCATGTTCATCAGCCATGGAAATAGATGGGAGCCACAACATGCCCTGAGCCTGTTAAAGCCCATGACCTGGCCCTAAGGACCCCAGGGTCAGCAGGTCAGTTGGTTCTAGGGGAAATCCTGGTAACTGGGGGCTTTCTCCCCCCATCCCAGTTTGGACATCCTTCTCCCAAGTACTGCCTGGTATTGAATACCCCTCAGAAAGACCACCATTTTTTTTCCTGGGAGGATGTCAGTGTGACCAGTATAAGAAATAAACATATTCATCATATGTAGGGGCCAGTCTCTGTGATTGCACCTCTCTCTATGAATAGCAATTTCCAATTAAGCCTTGCCTGACTCTACCCCTTTCTCTTCAGGTGAAAATAGTCCCCACCTCAGATTTCTCACAACACTTTGCTTGACCTTATCCTTTCCTCTTAGTTCTTGACATCTAGGGAAGAAGAGGCAGTCTTTGCCACTTTTAGATAGCATTCCATGTCAAGAAGTCTTCTCTCACATTGAAATTTCAGTCTGCTTCTCTGTAATGTTCACGCATTGTTCCTAGTTCTGCCTTCTGGAACCAAGGACAACAAGTTTTTTCCTTTTGTAAAGAGAGGGACTTGAGGAGCAGCTAGGTGGCGCAGTGGATAGAGCACCGGCCCTGGATTCAGGAGGGCCTGAGTTCAAATCCGGCCTTAGACACATACCACTTGCTAGCTGTGTGACCCTGGGCAAGTCACTTAACCCCACAGCCTAGCCCAAAATTAAATAAATGAATAAATAAAAAGAGGGACTTGGAAGCAATGGTCTGAGGGAACAGGTGGTGAAGCATAGCTTCCCCCTACTTCAAAGCGGAGAAGGCAGAATAATGGATACACTGTATACATATATAATGTATACATTACAAGATTTACTTAATGTATCAAGTGTTTTCACTTTATTTTTCTTCATTACAAGAGAGAATTCTGTTTGGAGGGAGAAGGGGATGTTTCCAGAGATTACTGTAATGTTCAAAACGGAAGACACCAATGAAACACATTTTAAATTTAAAACAATAATAGCTAGCATTTATATAGTGCTTTAAGCACTTTACAAATACTATCTCATTTTATACTTGCAACTCTGGGAAGTAGATGTTATTATTATTCCCATTTTACAGCTGAGAAAATTGAGGAAGATAGAAGTTAAATGACTTCCCCAGGGCCACCCAGCTAGTGTCTAAAGCTGGATTTGAATTCAGATCTTGCTTACTCCAAATCCAATGACCTATCTACTGCACCACCTAAACTGCCTTTAATAAATAATAATATATAAAAATAAAACTAAAGGGTTAGACTATATGGTTTCTAAAGTGCTTTTCAGTTTGAATCTACTATGATTCTAGAGCTCTAGGTTCATCCTTAGCATTCCTAGTCCTGGTTGAAAAGATTATATTGTTTCTCATTTCCTTTCTATGAAACTCTGGGGTACTTTATATAATTTGAACATGAACACAGATGCAAGCACACATGCAGGCATGCACACATTCACTCACATACACACACGTGCACAAACTCATAGTTTGACACAAAATTGGTGGTGCTATAAGTTAAGAATGACCAAATATGTCCTGGAGAAGATCAGAGAGGAGAATTTTCTTGACTATCTATGGTCTTAGGTATATGCCCTTTCTGTATTTTTTGTCATGTTAGATGAAAACTGTTGTGGTTAATACCGTTGTCAGCTTGCTTGCCTAGGGAGAATAGTGGGCCCTTTTAAAGGAGTAAAATAAGCCATACAAAAAGTCCCCAGGGTTTCCCCTGGATAAGGACAAGAGCCTTCCAAATTGTACCTTTTGTGTTAGGAAGGATCCTCTGATGATATGCCCTCCTGTCCAGAGCTATCTACTCTTGTTATGCACCAGTCACTATGCTAAACCTTCCTTGGGTGATACAAAGAAAGGCAAAAAATCAGTTCCTGTTTCCAAGGCACTCACTGTCTAATGCAGGAGACATTGTACAAAGAGCTATGCACAACTGAGATACATACAGGAAAAATTGGGGGTAGTCTCAGAGGAAAGGCACTAAGATTAAGCAAGACTGAGAAAGGCTTCTTGTAGCAGGAGGAATTTTACCTAAATATTGAAGGAAGCTGAAGGGGCCAGGAGACAGAGATGAGGAGGGAGAGTATTCTAGTCACTGGGGACAGAAAGTGAAACCTCTCAGAACTGGGAGATGAAGTACAAGGAACAAGAAGGAGACCAGTGTCATTATCAGGAAGAATATGTGGAGAGGAGTAAGATGTAAAAAGACTGACAAGTTGGGAGGGTCCAGGCTATGAATAAATTTAAAATCCAGAGGATTTGATCCTGGAAATAACAAAGAAGCACTAATCAGTTTTTTGGACAGGTTTATATTTTACCCATCTTAGTCTCTCATACATTTATTCTAAAGCATCTAACTGTTCTTGGCAATTCCCCCCAAATTTTCCTGTTTTCTTAAAGGAAAAAAAATTCCTCAGAGGAAATTTACGTTTTCCACATGTTTTCTCTCTCTTTTAGAAACTGAAGGTGATGATGAGAGGGGAAGTCTATAGTGTATATATTCTGGGAAGGTGATAGAGAAAGATCATGATATGTCAGAAATCTGCCAGGACAGGTCAAGAAAGATTGAACTCTGAATCTAACAGCTTCCTCCTCCTTCATGAAAACTGCTACTGACCCCTGATAAATTACTTTAGTAATGGAATGCATCATCTGCCATCATTACTGGCTCCACCAGAAAAGGAATCACAGCAGCTGGCTCAGCAGCAGATTAGCAATTTCATCAGCACCAGGATTGACCATGGCTCATGACATACCCTGAGTATACCCAGTCTCTTCTTTTTCCCAAATCTAGAGCCCCTGGAGCCTTGAGGTCAGTATGGGAGCCAATTTGGGGGATGAATCAGTAAGAAGCCATTCTACCCTGAATATTTCCCAACTCTCTCTGGAACTGGTTTCCCCTTTCAGAATAATTCAAGAATAGGCACATAAATTGATTGGCTAAGAAAGAGAAATTCATTGGGAATATATGACAAATCCTCCTTAAAATCCTACTTTTGTCTCTCATTATGGTATGGAGAAGACTCCAGAACCTTAAAGATTTGATAGGTTCTACTGAGCTGGAAAGACTTCTAGGACAGACCTGGTGATGGACTGAATATCTGTTGTCCTAAGATCAACCTGGCTAAATTCAAAGAAGCCCCATCACCAATGTAGTCCCATGGTAATGAATATTTTGGCAATAGCAACTCTGTGACCACCTGCTGAATGAGTAGAAGACTTGTAATCTATGCTGATGGCAACTAAATCAAAGATTCTTGAAGTATTTTATATAACAAATAAAAGCTGTATATATTTCTGATTGTTGACTATCATTCTATATTTATTTCTCTAGCACAGTGAGCATGACTCAGCTGACGCCACAGGAGCTGGCAACCTGTACCAAACCCTGCCATTGCACGTTGCCTTGCATTCATTGACCTCAGGTTACCTAACTTCTCACTAGGGGAAGTAGGCTTCACAATTCTCACATTCATTGACTCTTTACCCTAACCCTGGCTACTCTGGAAGGTGAAGCTACTTATAGATTTGCTAATTATAGAAATGGTTATCGTTTTGAAGTCTAGGATTTTCCTTGAAGGGGGAGGGGAAAGGGGTTGGGAATGAAAAAGGGTAACGTACAAATTTGAGTAAGATTTGGAACAAGTAGTTTATTTCCACGCAGAAAAGGCTTTAAAAAAAAACATAGACAATTAGAACCAAATCTAGTTAACTTCTCTCTATTAAGTACAATCTGTTGGGAGGCTTTTTCAGTACACAGTATTTGTAAGGCTACTCATCTCACTTCTACACTGGCATTGTCCAGGCAAACACCAAGCATGATCTTTCTCCCTTTCTAATATCCTGGCTTTCCTTTGTTGGAGAATTGGACAAAATTACTCTCCCCAAATGAACATGAGAGACTGACTTCAGTAAGTTTTCTGAGGCTAGCAGCTTCCAGTGAGCCTCTTTGCCTTAACAACCCCCTGGTATTATACCATGAACTTCCCTGACATGTTTGTTTAACACATAGACCCTCCCCTTCCTGCTTCAAGGCATAGTAATTCCATCTTGTTCTATATCCACCATTTTTCTCTAAATGACCCCTAGTGAACTGAATACCCGCTGCAGCAGCTAGTGTCTTTTAGTGTCTTCTTTTTGCTTCTTGTCTGTAGACAAAAAAGACTTAGTTGCTAAAGGTAGATGATTCCAGCATCCTAGGAAAGTGCTCCTTCCTGTGTAGCCCAAAAGGCAAATTTCTTTGATTTAGTGAGAACAGCTCTACTCAGATGATAATTCCCTTATCTATCTCCTGTAACTAGAAGTATACATTTTTCTCTTTGCATAACAACCTGTTCTATGAATAGCCATCTTTCTTTTCTTTTCTCTTTTCACACAATGTTACTTTGAATAATGTTTAGCTTATGAATGCTGGTTTAAAAATTTATATACCAAAAAACTCTCAAGTCGGGCTCAGGGTAGATGCTGTTCACCTTGATATCTACCCTGGCCAGTCAAAATAAATGGCTACTTGCTTCACTCTTAATTGACTCTTTACTCCTATTATCCAATCTCGACCTCAAGAACTCAGATTGGTGAGTAACAATCTTCTTGGGCTCCCTCACCACTACAAATTCCACTATACCTTGTACCAAGACCAGTCCAGCTAGTGCTACTACAATTGTAACTGATCTGAGAGATGCCTTATTACTAGCACTCAAAGGCATTCCAAAACCTTTTTGAAGTTGATGAGGTCAATGTTAGAGGAAAGGAAATTCTAAAGGAAGAACAAGACAGGTAGGTCCCTCTGGTACAAACCTGGCTAGCTGAGTCCACATTACACATGGGGTGTGGGGCCCAAATATCCCTGCCCTAGCCATTATGTTGGGGATAGGGAAGGATCTATATTCCTCCACCCTCTGACTGAAAAATCATAACTTGTGTCAAAAGCCACCTCCTGCCAGCCAAAAGCTGCCTCTTCTACCAGGTATGACACCCATCAGCTCTTCTGGCTTAGCCACCAATAGGGGGGATTCAATCCAGACATGAGTCATACATAGCTGCAGACCTACAGAGCAGATATTTGCACCTGTTCAAGTTTCTTCCTGGAAGCAGGCAGAGTAGAGAGAGGGAAGAAACAACATTTATTAATGTGACAGCATTGGGCTAAGCACTTTGCAAATATTATCTCATTTGATCTTCACAGTAATGATGGGAGGAGTTCTTATTATCCCCATTTTACATTTGAGGAAATAAGGTCAAATTATTTGCCTAGGGTCATATAGATAGTAAGTGTTTAAGGCTGAATTTAAGCTCAGGTCTTCCTGAATCCAGACTCCACACTCTATCCACTGTGCCACCAGCTGCCTCTAAAATAAGGAAATTCGATTAGATGATTTCAAAAGTCTCCTCTAACTATATTATCTATGAATATTTTATTACTTAGTTCACAAAATCACAGGATCTCAGAATTCAGAAGCCATCTAGTCTAACCCATCCCTGAGTAAGAATCCCCTTAGGAATAAACCTGACTTCTCTGGGTCAAGGGACTAATTTTTGGGAAGCTGGATTATACCTGCTTACATACAGAAAAAGCTTAGTTTCTGTTGTAGTTTAACAATGGAGTCTCATTTTTTTAATACAGATTTGAAGGTTTAGGGTTGGCAAGGAGCACTGATGGGCCAGAGTCAGGTGACTGAGTTTATAGACATTCTTTCTGAATTGGTTGTTTGCACTACTTAGTTTTGGCACACATTTAGCAACTCTGGATGTAGCTATTATCTCAGGGTAGGACCCCTGTCAAGTGCCTTTGGAGACTTGACAGTCACCTTGAAGAAGCTGCCATGTTGGCTGGTAGGAGAAGGTGGGGGGGGGGGGTGGAATAGATACAGAGCCTACAGAGTAAGGCTTCTCAAAAAAGTTGCAAAGGGGACAAATATTCAAATCACATTCAAGTATTTGAATTATTCAATATCTTGATACCCAGTCTAATATATTCATCCAGAAAATCGACCTTAGCAAAAAAAATGAATTGTGTATGAAATAACCCTATCAATGCCCAATTCCTTTCCCATTACAATTCAAAACAAAAAATCAAAAGCATATTTTAAGAGATCATGTTTTATTCTTGATTTCCTGTGTATAGGCATATCCTTACCTTGATGTATCAATATAGTCTTTCCTTAAATGTAAAGTATTTGAATAATAAATAATCTTTTTCTCCCCTTTCTTCCAGCTGGCCAGGTGGCGGGAGGGAGGCAGAACTAAAATTTGATTAAAATCTGAATTAAAATGCTTTGCTAAGTCTATCACTAAAATCCTTTCCCCCCCACTAACTCCAATATTATTAGGGCTCTCTCTCTCTCTTTCTCTCTCTCCAAGAGGAAATGGGAGGCAAAGACTCCTGTCCTCTCACTGAAGTCATCCCAACCTGACCAAATTGTCTCACAGACTAAACTAAGTCAGGAACTTAATTTTTTTTCCCTTGCCTTACTTGAAAAAAAAAAAATTACACCAATTAGCAGTGACTAAAAATTTACATTTTATTTCCCTAACTTTATGTTGGACACTTTGCTCAATGTACTTAAGGAGTGGCTTCCTTATCCCCAGGATTCTTCTATTTAGGTAAACATCAAGCTAGCTATTTCCAGAGGCCAGGCACAGGAAACTAATTGGACCCTTCCTTAGTTCTCCCATTCTATTTCTAGGGCCTGAGGCATCAGATCCATCTAATGCAAGGCTCTACTCACACCCATCTTCAGTGTTTCCATTTTTCTTCTCGGGGCTGGCAATATCAGACTTGGTCACTAGGATTTCCTGCTCAGATCCATGTTTAGTGTCCCCCCCTTTTTTTAAATTCCTTGAGGAATTACCAGCACTAAAAGCTTGCATACTGTGTGGCAGAAAATTCTTAATACAAAATGTAATATTAACTGACACTATCCCTTAATCATATTATCAGTGTTAGAATTCCAGTAATGTCCTTGCAGATTAAGTTAAGATAAGCCACACCTTAAGTCCCTATTCGAAAATCTTTCCTTGGAAACAGAGCCAGTTTGAGCCAGGCAGCAGCCCCTGAATGTCTTACTTCTTGGCATGAAGGGCGAGCTGGAATGAAATGGTTTTCCTTGCTCAGATTGCTGGGGGTGGCCAGCATCTCATGACCAAGTCTTGCTATCTCATTCTACCTCCTCCCTCTCTCCTCCTACTAAAGGCATAAGAAACTTTTGCATGAGTCTTTGGGTTGGGAAATCCATTGTGCTCTGTGGGACATCCCCCAGGGTGGCAGGTTTTCTACTCTGTTATCTCAATTAAAGATGCTTTATCCCTCATCTCATGACTTTGCTTTATTTCAGGACTTGACTAACATCTGTCTGCAACTTGTCCCAGTGTTTCTCTGTGCTAGGTTCAAGACTGGACTGCAGGCTGCCTTCAGTCTTGAAACTGATTATCTCTGAGGCCTTGGGATGTAATAGCTCAGACAAAGGATTCTCTTCCGTGCACTTAGGACTTACTGCATGTCCTAAATCCTTACCCAATGGGTCTCCCTAGTTATGATTTCTAACAGGATCTAAATAATATTTAGATAAGCACAGGGTTGTTACTGAAGCAATAGTCCCAGTTCAACAATGTCCCTATGATTTAATTATAGAGTTGATGAAATTTTTCTCCTCTTAGGGATAATGGCTATCCTCTCATAGGAGTGATACCCTTGGAGGTAGAGTGATACCCTCAGACAATTGATAGCTAGAAGCTACAGGGGTCCAGACCTTGTTTTCTGGATTCTAGGATCGTTAGCTCACACCATGCCCTGTAAAATCAATCAGTGGGGCAGATTGCGAACACAAGATTCAGAAGCATTATGTCCAATAAACCCCGTAACTCCAATTACTGGGGCAAAGACTCACTATTCAACAGAATCTGCTGGGAAAACTGGAAAGCAGTCTGGCAGAAATTAAGTTTAGACAAACACCTGACATCATATGCCACAAGAAGTTCCAAATGAATAATGACCTAGATATAAAAGGTCATGGCATTAAAAAAAAATTAGAGGGGAAGAGAAGGAGATGCCTTTCACAGATATAGATAGGGGAGAAACTGGTATTTAAGGGTTATTGTGAGATAATATTGTCAAATGAGATAATATCTTTAAAGCACTTAAAACAGTCTCTGGCACATAGTGGGTGCTATATAAATAATTATTTCCTTCCCCTCCTTTATGTCCAGGGGAATGTTTTATACCAACTATCCTTATCATACAACCTTAGTACATACTCCTTTCTAAAAGCTAATTAAGCTGAACTGACTAGTTGATTATCAACTAATAACTAGATATCAATTGAATATGAAACTATGGCATTAGACAAATAATCCTCTAGCACCTCAGGGTCAACCAGCTCTAGGGACTGATTATTGCAAGTGGGATAATCACTTCACAGCATGGACACACATACACATATGTGTGTATTATACCTTTTATTTATTATTAATTTTTATTTTATCATTTTATTTTTTATAAATTTATAAAATAAAAATATTTTACAAATATTGCTACTTATTATTATTTAATTATTATTGTTACTAATTCATTGTCAATGTTATCATCATTCACCAGCCCTGTTCTGTGTTGGGAACAGAGAAAGTAAAAGAGACACAATATAGGCCCAATTGCTGGGGAGCTTCCATCCTGAAGTAGAGTCAACAAATAGACAAATAGACACAGAATAGACACACAGTGAGCTAATTTTAAGCCACCATACAAGTCTAGGAACAGACAGTATAGTATATAACCCTATTTGTTTTTTTTTTAAGTTTTATTGATGTGTTTTGGTTTTACATTACAAACATTTCCAGATTACCTCTCTTACAACAAAGTAAAACAATTAAGCAAAACTAGCAATATAATAACCTCATCTTTTCTTTTTTTAATTTAATATTTTATTTTCCCCCAATTACATGTATTAACAATTTTTAACATTCATTTTTTAAAATTTTGAGTTTCAAATTCTCTCCCTCCTTCCCCTCCCCACTTCAGAAGGCAAGCAATTTGATATAGATTATACATGTGTACTCATGCAAAACATATTTTCGTAATAAACAATGACCTTTATCTTAAAGTTTATGCAATATTCCATAACCTGAAATCTTTCTATTTGAAAAAACTTTTAAGTTAACAGAAATCTATTTTTCTCCATTCTCCACCCTACTAGGGGGGAATAAAAGAGAAAAGAAAAAAAATTCCTTGTTAAAAAAACATGCCTAGTCAAGCAAAACAAATTCCTGCATTAGCTATCTATCTATCTATCTATGTATCTATCTACCTATCTATATGCGAACACACACACACACACACACACACACACACACAAAATTCTTCATCCTATAACCTCTCTGTCAGGAAGCAGCTATCATGAACCATAATTGGTCTTCTGGAAACACAATGGTCATAGTTCTAATAGCTTTCAAAGATTATTTTGTTCCAATAGTGCTGTTGTTATTATATGAATTGTTGTCCTAGTTCTGTTTATTTTGTCCTTCATCAGTTTATAAAAGCCTTCAAAATTGTTCATTTTTATAACACTGATATTATAGTAAAATTTATTATTCTACTTATGCTCATTTCACTCTTATTCAGTTCATATGAATCATTCCATGTGTCTTTTCTACTTCCTGCAAAATGGATAATTTTGATTACATTAAATTGAAAAGCTTTTGCACAAATAAAGCCAATGCAACCAAGATTAGAAGGGAAGCAGAAAACTGGGAAAGAATTTTTATAGCCAGTGTCTCTGATAAGGGACTCATTTCTAAAATATATAGAGAACTAAGTCAAATTTATAAGAATACAAGTCATTCCCCAATTGATAAATGGTCAAATGATATGAAAAGGCAGTTTTCAGATGAAGAAATTGAAGCTATCTATAGTCATATGAAAAATAGAGCATATGAAAAATGCTCTAAATCACTGTTGATTAGAGAAATACAAATTAAAACAACTCTGAGGTACCACATCACACTTATCAGATTGGTTAACATGACAAAACAGGAAAATGATAAATGTTGGAGAAGATGTGGGAAAATTGGAACACTAATGCACTGTTAGTGGAGTTGTGAATTAATCCAACCATCCTGGAGAGCAATTTGGAACTATGCCCAAAGGGCTATAAAACTGCATACCCTTTGACCCAGCAATACCACTTCTAGGTCTGTATCCCAAAGTGATCACGAGAAATGGGGAAAGGACCTACACGTACAAAAATATTTATAGCAGCTCTTTCTATGGTGGCCAAAAATTGGAAATTGAGGGGATGCCTGTCAATTGGGGAATGGCTGAACAGGTTGTGATAGACGAATGTAATGGAATATTATTGTTCCATAAGAAATGATGAGTAGTCAGACTTCAGAAAAACCTAGAAAGGCTTACGTGAACTGTTGCTGAGGGAAGCAAACATAAAAAGGAAAACATTGTACATAATAATAGCAACATTGTGTGATGACTAACTTTGATAAACTTGGCTCTTCTCAGCAATGCAAGGATCAAAGAAAACTCCAAAAGACTCATGATGGAAAATGCTATTCACATCCAGAAAAAGAACTATGGATTTTGGATGCAGATCGAAGCATACTATTTGTTCTCTTTTTTTTTTCTTGTGGTTCCTTCTATTGGTTCTAATTCTTCCTTACAACATGACTAATGTGAAAATATGTTTAATATGAATGTATATGTAGAACCTGTATCATCTTGCATGCCATCTTGGAAAGGGGAAGAAAATTTAGAACTCAAAATCTTATGAAAGTGAATAGTGAAAACTAAAAATTAATTAATTAATTAAGATAAATAAATAAAATGTCTATTTCCTCATTTCTTAAAGCACAACAATATTTCATCACATTCATTTACCGTAACTTATTCAGCTATTCCTCAGTTAATGGATATCCTCTTAGTATTCTGTTTTTTGCCACCACACAAAGGACTTCCAGAAATATTTTTGTACATATAGGAGTTTTTTCTATTTCTTTGGTTTTTTTGGATGTAGGCCTAGCAATAGTGAGTCAAAGGGCATGTACTGTTAAATTACTTTTGGGGGCATAATTCCAAAGTGTTTTCCAACGGTTATACTCATTTACAGTCATCGTTGTGACTGTTTTCTTACAACTCCTCCAATATTTATCATTTTCCTTTTTTGCCATCTTTGCCAATTTGGTGGTTGTAAGGTGGAATTTCAGAATTGCTCTAATTTACATTTCTAATTAGTAGTGAGTTGGAGCATTTTTTCAAACAGCTATAAATATCCTGTTTCCTTAACAATTGCCTATTCATATCCTTAGGTCACTTATCAATTGGAGAATGGTTATTTTTCTTCTAAATTTGAGTAAGTTCCTTATATATCTTGGAAATGATACCTTTATCAGAGAAACTTGCTGTAAAGATTTTCCCCTATTGTTTCCCATTTAATCTTAACTTTATGGGATTTATTTGTGCAAAAGCTTTAAAATTTTATCTAATCAAAATTATCTATTTTATCTTCTGTAATCCTCTCTATCCCTTGTTGGGTCATGAACTTTTTCTTCTATCCATAGATCTGATAGGTAATTTTTCCATGTTTTTTCTAATGTGTGTATGATATGACCTTTTATTTCTAGGATCACTAATCCATTTAGAGCTTATCTTGGTATAAGGTATGAGGTGTAGCCTAAACCTAATTTTTTCCATACTGCTTGCCACACCCCATACCAGAAAGCTGAGTTACATCTTTGTTTCTTGATTGTTAGTTGGAACTACTACCCAAAGTTTCTAGGACTCCAACCCTCCCAGAGCATCTGATTGGTAATTTTATAATCTCTACCTACCATAGCTCTTAATTAAAAAACAAAACAAAACAAAACAAAAACAACCTCCCAACTTCTTTCCCAGAGGTACAAATACAAGGAGGGCTAAAGTGACGAGTGACTGTCCTGGTGGTATTTATTTGGATTGTTGAGAGTCTAGGTCTCAGTTTCCAGGGTAGCCTAAGGAAAATAGAGATGTGTAATGATAGTGTTTCACATTCAACTCTGATTTCATTCTCACCAAGCAGTGAGATAAATCCTTCACTGAGACCCTACCATTCCCACAATCTATCATCTGATATCTCTCCTCCTAACTCCTTAAGAAAGCTGTCTGTGTTCACTGCTGCCATCTCCTCTCTTCTCATTGCTTAACCCTTTATAATCAGGCTTGTGATCTCATCACTCAACAGAAACTGCTATCTTTAAAGTTACCAATGATCTCTTAAAGGCTAAATAGGATGGTCTTTTCTTGGTTCTAATCCGAACCCCCTATCTACACAATTTAATGCTTTTTTTTTGCCCTCTCCTTCCTGATATTTTTTTCCTCTCTGAGTTTTTGTGACTCTACTCTCTCCTGCTTCACCTTCTACCTGTCTGACCACCCTTTCTCAGTGTCCTTACAGGCTCATCATCCATATCACATCCCCTAACTGTGAGTGTTCCCCAAAGCTCTGTCCTAGTGTCTCTCTCTTTCTCTCTCTCTTTCTTTTTCACTCTCTCCTTTCTCTTGGCAAACTCAGCAGCAACTATACAGTTAATTATCTTTTCTATGGAAATTGCTCCCAGATATCTCTATCCAGCTCCAGTCTCGCCTGAATTTCAGTCCTGAATCACCACTGCCTCTTGGACATTTCAAAATAGATGTCCCAAAGGTAGCTTAAACTTACCATGTCTAAAACTAGACTCATTAGCTTTTCCCCTAAACCCTTCCCTCTTCCAAGCTTCCTTATGTCTATTAGAGGTACCAACATCCTTCTAGGCTCCCAGGTTCATAAGTTTGGCATTATCTTCAATTCCTTCACTCTCCCTCATCCCACATATCTAATTAGTTGCTAAACCTTGCTCTTTCAACTTTCACAACATCTCTCCCATTTGATCCCTTGTCTCTACTCACAGAGCTTAGTTCACTCTCTCTACCTCTCACCTAGATTACTGCAATAATTTCCTAATCAGTCTCCCCCTACTTTAGCCCATCCGACATACTACTGCCAAAGTAATTTTCCTTAAATACAGATCTGACCATGTGACTCCTTTCCTCAATAAACGAGCGACTCCCTATTGGCTCCAGCATAAAATATGAACTTCTCTATTTAGTTTTTAAAGCCCTGGCCCCAACTTGTCTTTCCAGAAATGCCCCAGGAGGAAAGACATTACTGCTTGTCCCACACATTTCCATCTGGTCTTTTCTCTGTTCCTCACACAGAGCACTCAGTCCCCAATCTCCTTGTGCCTCTTGGACCTTACCTTGGCCTCATACCATCCTTCTCTTTCTTTAAGTTGCAGCTCACGTATCATCTTCTTCATGATCCCATCCTCATCTGCTAGTGCCTCCAAAACTACCTTGCATTAACTACTTTGAATATATTTGTACTTACTCATTTTATATTTATGCTGCATATATTTTTATATGTACTTGTTTCCTCCCCTAAAAGGGTAAGCCCCTTGGAAGTAGGGATTAAGCAGCTTGGTGGTATAGTAGATAGAGTGCTAGGCCTGGAATCAGGAAAACCTGAGTTCAAATCCAGCCTCAGACTCTAGAGTTACACAGCTAGAAAGCTGTGTAATTTCAGGCAAGTCACTTGAACTCTGTTTGCCTCAGTTTCCTCAACTATAAAATAAGGATAACAGCACCTACCTACCAGGGTTGGTATTAGGATCAAATGACATATTTGTGAATAGCTTAGCATAATGCCTGGTATATCATAGGTATTATATAAATTCTAACCTTATTATTATTGTTATTATCATCCTTCATACTTTGTGTGCCAGGCACCACCCTAAGTACTAGGAATATAACTACTTTGAAACATAGAAGATATTTAATAAATACTTGTTAATTGATTCATACAACAATGGTAGACACCATACATGTAATTACAAGGATAAAGAACATTCATATGATGATGAGGGTTAATCCCTACCTCATGTAAAAACAGGCAGAGGAAGTAGAAAGTTTGCCTCATCTTTCTATTAGGATGGTTAGAAAGTTGTCCTTCAGATGACTATCTCCCATTCCTGTAATGTTCACCCTCCTCATCTCCACCCAATTAGCTTCTCTGGCTTCCTTCAAGTCTCAGCAAAAACCTTACCTTCTTTCCTTTCCTAGTCCCACTTAAGCTTGGTGCCATTCCCTCAGTTGATTATACCCAATTCATCATATGCATATACATATATGTATATAATTTACCTATGTATGTATATATAGTTTGTTCATAGTTATTTGCATGTTGTCTCTCCCATTAGACTTATTTTGGGGGGGGGGGCTAGGCAATGGAGTTAAGTGACTTGCCTAGGGTCACACAGCTAATAAGTGTCAAGTGTCTGAGGCCAGATTTGATCTCAGGTCCTCCTGAATCCAGGGCCAGTGCTCTATCCACTGCACCACCTAGCCACCCCTCCTATTAGACTTTGAACTCTCTGAGAGCAGGGACTGTCTTTTGTTTTCCTTTGTATCCCTGTGCTTAACACAGTGCCTGGCACATAGTAGGTGCCAAATAAATGCTTGTTGATTGATTATAGAAAATTCCTTCCTCCTCCCTTATTTTCATTTCTGACTTGGTATTATCATTCAATTGTTTCAATTGTTCATGCCCAACTCTTCGTGACTCCATTTGGGGTTTCCTTGGCAAAGATACTGGAGTGGTTTACCATTTCCTTCTCCAGCTCATTTTACAGGTGAGAAAACTGAGGCAAACAGGATTATGTGACTTTCTTGGGTTTTTTTAATGCAAAATGATAATTTGCATGTGATATTTCATAAATCATTCACAACTTTAGCTCATATTTCCAGATTTTATTTTATTCTGGGAAAATCTACAAATATAGCTTAGGTCATAGGATCATAGATTTAAAGCTTAAAGGGAACGTAACATAAGGCAACTGAGTTCATAGGTAGTAAGATTATAGGTTTAGTGACTTGTCCAAGGAAGGAAGGAGGAAAGAAATAAGTATTTATTAAGCACCTAGTATGTGCTAAGCACTTTACAAATATTACCTCATTTGATCCTCATAATAACACTTGAGGTAGGCACTATTATTATCTCCATTTACAGTTGAGGAAACTGAAACAGATAGAGATAAAGTGACTTGCTCAGGGTCACATAGCTAGTAAGTGTCTAAAGTTAGATTTGAACTCAGGTCTTCCTAAGTGCAGACCCAGCACTCTTTCCACTATGATACCTTGCAATCTCTAGTTTCAAAACTATGATATGAACCCTGGTTCTCTGATTCTAAATCCAATCATCTTTCCATTGTTTCACATTATATCTTTTCTTTTTTTCAGTCAACTAGACTAATCTATACTAGTCTAGATGAGGGCATTGCCAAAGATGATATTTGCCTAAAATTTAATTATGACTCCTTAAGAGACATAGAGCAAATTTATGACCAACTTCCTAAATTATAACATGACAAAATTTAATTTGAGTTTTCCTATTAAGAGGGACAGTAGTAGCTGGTGGGTGTTGTGTATATGTATGTAAATGAAGACTTGTGTCCCAAGATTTTAAAGCTATTATTGATCATATTAACAAATAACTATTATTACATTTGCAGGACTTAAAATGTCAACTTGCTTCTCTTCTTCTTCCCTCTCATTTTGAAAAAAAAAATTTTTTAAATAGACTAAGAATTTTCCATTTCCAAATAAATCTGGAATACATATAGTTGATGTATCCTTCAATAAACCAAGACATTATAATAATACTCATTTATTTTTAAGAAAAGAGAAAGCATTCAGAGAAAGCACTCAGCTGAGCTTTCTTAAATTTCTCTTCAAACAACTTTAAAATAATACTTTAAATCAAATTCTGGTGTGACAAATCCAACAAAAGGTCAGAGTGAAACATTCTTCTAGCCCAAGACAACTTAAAAGGTCAGAAAGAGAGATCTGTGCCACAGAGTGAGGTTTGGCTCAAAGTCCGTGGATGAAATACTAATGGTGGGACCAGGTGGTGGTAACAGAAGCAGCAGCAGCAGCAGCAGCAACAGTTTCAGGTGCTCTCAAGCCAGAGATGGTAACAAGACCTGGCAACTGATCAGAAAGAGATTTCAGGGGACCCCTGTACTAGCACTGGATGCAAAGCCAGATGCTGTTACCTATACCCACTTCTGGGTCAAAGTTCAAGGTCAAAAGGGAATCCTTCCTAGGTAAGGACCAGAATGCAGATCAGGAGAGCAGTGACTATACCTCTTCCCAGACCACATCACCTTTGAAGCACTGAAAACTTCCAAACCCACAAAACTAGCTCTGAAAATAGCAGTGAGAAAAAGTCTGAAGCTTGAGACAGGGTCCAATGCCAGAAATGGAGCCCAACTTTAACATAAAGTTCAAAATTAAGAAATAGAGTGGAAAAATGAGCAAACAACCAAAAAAAGAGAACTTGATAATAAAAAGCTGCTATGACGACAGGGAAGATCAAGACACAAACTCAAAAGAAGACAATGAAGTCAAAACAGCAATAAGCAAAGCCTCAAAGAAGAAAAAATGTGAATTGTATACAAATCCAACAAGAATTCTGGGAAGAATTAAAATTTTATTTTCAAAATCAAAAAAAAGTGGTAGAGAGAAAATTAGGTAAAGAAATGGAAGCAAAGAGAAAAATCAAAAATACGATTAACAATTTGGTAAAAGAGGCACAAAAAAATGTTGAAGAAAATAATACCTTAAGAAACAGAATTGGTCAAATTGATAAAGAAGTACAAAACCTTACTAAAAATAATTTCTTAAAAAGCAGAACTAGCCAAATGGAAGAAGAGGAACAAAAGATCACTAAAGAAAATAATTCCTTAATTATTAGAATTAAGCAAATGGAAGCTAATGACTCCATGAGACATTAAGAAATAATAAAACAGGGACAGCTAGGTGGCACAGTGGATAGAGCATTGGCCCTGGAGTCCGGAAGAACTGATTTTAAATCCAGTCTCAGACACTTGACACTCACTAGCTGTGTAACCCTGGGTAAGTCATTTAACCCCATTGCCTAGCCAAAAAACAAAAACAAGAAACAATAAAAAACAGTTAAAAAGAATGAAAAAAAAAATTGAAGAAAATGTGAAATATCTCATTAGAAAACAACTGACCTGGAAAATAGATCACTGAGAGATAATTTAAGAATTGTTGGACTAACTGAAAGCTACGACCAAGGAAAGAGCCTAGACATCATATTTCAAGAAATGATCAAGGAAAACTGCCCCAATATTCTAGAGCTAGAGGATAAAATAGAAATTGAAAGAATCCACTGATCACCACCTGAAAGAGATCCCACAATGAAAACTCAAAGGAATAGTATAGCCAAATTCCAGAGCTCCCTGGCCCAAGGGAAAATACTTTAAACAGCCAGAAAGTAACCATTCAAATACCATGGAGCCATAGTCAGAATCACACTAGACATAGCAGCTACCACTTTAAAGGAGCAGAGGGCTTGGAATATGATATTCAGGAAGGCAAAAGAGCTGAGATTGCAACCAATAATAACCTATCCAGAAAAACTGAGTATAATCCTTCAAGGGGGAAAAAATGAACATTTTAAGCATTCCTGATGAAAAGACCAAAGCTTAATAGAAAATATGACTTTCAAATACAAGACTCAAGAGAAACATGAAAAGGTAAACATAAAAGAGAAATCATAAGAGACTCAAAAAACTTAAACTGTTTAACTTTCTATATGGTAAAATGATACACTTAACTTCTAAGAATTTTATCATTATTAGGGCAGTTAGAAAGATTCTACACAGAAAGAGGGTGTGGGAATGAGTTGATTATGTTGAGATGATATAAAAAAATGAATAGATGGATAAGAGGGATGCCCTGAGAGAAGGGGGAAGGAAGAGCAAGAATGGGAGAAATTATCTCACATTAAAGAGGCATGAAAGGAAGAGTTTTTAAAGTGGGAGTGAGGTGGTGTCAAGACTTGAACCTCATTCACACCTAAATTGGGTTCAAAGACAGAATATAGATAGATAAATAGATAGATAGATAGATAGATAGATAGATAGATAGACAAACATACATATATGCACATACACACATGCACACACTCAATTGGTGATAGAAATATGTCTTACCCAACAGGGAAGAAGGAGAGGAAAAGGATAAAGGAAAGATGGGAGTGACAAAAGGGAGGGCAAATAAAAAAAGGCAGTGGTCAGAAGCAAAATAGACTTTAGAGGAGGGACAGGATAAAAAGAGAAAGAGAAGAATAGAAAGAAGAAAATAGGATGGAGGGAAATGCACAGTTAGTAATCATAACTGTGAATGTAAATGGGACAAACTCACTCATAAAATGGAAGCAGACAGCAGAATGGATTATAAACCAGAATGCAACAATATATTGTTTCTGAGAAACACATTGAAACAGAGAGGCATGCACAGAGTTAAAATAAAGAGCTGGAGTAGAATATCTTATGCTTCAGCTGACATGAAAAAGGCAGGGATAGCAATCATGATCTCAGACAAAGCAAAAGCAAAAAAAAAAAAGACTGAATTAAAAGGAATAAACAGGGGAACTTCATCTTGCTAAAAAGAACCATAGATAGTGAAGTAGTATCAATACTAAACATGGATGCATCAAATGGCATAGAATCCAAATTCTTAAAGAAAAAACTAACTGAATTATAGGAAGAAAACTATATTAGTGAGGGACCTCTACTTTTCCCTTTCAGAGATGGATAAATCTAACCGTAAAATAAAGAAAAAAGAAGTCAAGGAGATGAGTAGAATCTTAGAAAAGTTAGATTTGATAGAACTCTAGAGAGAACTGAATGGGAATAGAAAGAAGGATACCTTTCTCTCAGCCATACATGTCATTTTCACAAAAGGATGACTGTATTAGGGTGTAAAACCTCACAACCAAAGTCAGAAAAGCAAAAATATTAAATATACCCTTTCCAGATGATAATGCAATAAAAATTACATTTAATAAAGGACCACAGAAGCATAGATTTAAAACTTTTTAAATATCTCTTTCTTCATTTTTCAAGTTTTATTTATTTTATTCTGAACTTAAGAAATAAAACAAGCATGTTATGATATAGTAGAATAGAAAAAAGGGATGATTGTACATGAAACAGCAAATCTAATGTGTACAACTTGCTATTCCTTTTACATATGTAATAAAGTTATCATGTAACTTTCTTTTTTTCCCTTTTTTTCTTCTCTTCCCCCACTCCCACCTAAAAATAACTATATATATATTTCTATTTATCAGTTCTTTCTCTGCATGCAGAAAGTATCTTCCTTCACATGTCCATTGTAGTTAATTTGAGTATTTATAATAGTCAAAATGACTTAGTCACTCAAAGTTGTTCATAAAACAACATTGCTGTTACTGTATATAATGTTCTCTTGGTTCTGCTCACTTCACTCTTCATTATTTCATGCAAGTCTACCCATGTTTTTCTAAGATCATCAAACTTATCATTTCTTATAACACAATTGTATTCCATCACAATCATATACCACAACTTGTTCAACCATTCCCCAACTGATGGGCATCCCTGACATTTCCAGTTTTTTGCTACCACAAAGAGAGCTACTATCAATATTTTAGAATATATAGATTCTTTTCCTTTTTCCCTAATTATCTCTGGAAACAGACCTAGTAGTGGTATTGCTGGGTGAAAGGGTATAGGCAGTTTAATAACTCTTTGGGCATGATTCCAGATTGCTCCTGAAAATGGTTGGATTAGTTCACAGTTCCACCAACAGTGAATTAGTTTCCCAATTTTTCCACATTTAACATTTGTCACTTTCTTCTTCAATCATTTTAGCCAATCTGATAGGTATAAAATGAAATCTTAAGGTTGTTTTAATTTGCATTTCTCTCATCGATAATGAGTTAGAGCATTTTTATATGACTATAAATTGGTTTAATTTCTTCATTGGACCACTGCCTATTTAAATCTTTTGACCATTTATCAATTGGGGAATAACTCATATTCTTGTAGATTCAACAAAGTTCTTTATATATTTGAGATAGGAGACTTTTATCTGAGAATCTGTCTATAAAATTTCCCCCCAATTTTCTGTATTTCTTCTGATCTTACCTACATGTGTTTTATTTGTACAAAATGTTTTTAATTTAATGTAATCCAAATTATCGATTTATACCTCACACTGTTCTCTCTCTCTCTCTTTCTTGTTTATTCATAAATTGTTCACCTATCCATAAGTCTGATAGGTAATATATTCTATGTCTTCAAATTTTCTTGTAATATCTTTATATCTAGGTCATGTATCCATTTTGATCTTCTCTTGGTAAATTAGATTAAAAATTAATTGGAAACTAAATAATCTAATCCTAAAGATTAGTGGGCAATAAAACAAATCATAAAAACACTTAATAATTTCATAAAAGACAATTATAACAATGAGAAAACATTCCAAAATTTGTGGGGTGTGGTCAAAGCAATAGTTAGGAGAAAATTCATGTCTCTAAATGCATATGTCAATAAAAGAGAGAAAGAGCAAATCAATGAATTGGGCATACAGTTTTTTTTTAAAAAGCTAGAAAAAGAACCAATTAAAAATCCCCAGTTAAATACCAAAATGGAAATTCTAAAATCAATGGAGAGATTAATAAAATTGGAATAAAAAAAACTTTGACCTAATAATAAAACTAGCTGGTTTTATGGGGGGAAAACAATAAAATAGACAAACTATTAGTTAATTTGATTTTAAAAAAGAAAGAAGAAAACCAAATTATTAATATAAAAAATGGAAGAGGTGAATGTACCACTAATGAAGATGAAATTAAAGCAAGTATTAAGAGTAATTTTGCCCAAATATATACCAGTAAAATTGACAATCTAAATGAAGTGGATGAATATTTATAAAAATGTAAACTGCTGAGATTAACAGAAGAGGAAACAGAATATTTAAATAACCCTATCTTAGAAAAAGGAAGTGAATAAGCCATCAATGAGCTCCCTAAGAAAAAATCCCCAGGACCAGAAGGATTTACAAGTGAATTCTACCGAACATTTAAGGAACAATTAATCCCAATACTATATGAACTATTTGAAAAAACAAGTAAAGAAGGAGTCTTAGCCAACTCCTTTTATGACTCAAATATGTTTTTGATACCTAAGCCAGGGAGAACAAAAACAGAGAAAGAAAACTATAGACCAATTTCCTTAAGAAATATTGATGCAAAATTTTTAAATAAAATACTAACAAGGAGATTACACCAATATATCACAAAGATCATGTGATATGACCAGATGTGATTTATACTAGGAATGCAGGGCAAGTTCAATATTAGGAAAACTAATGGCATAATTGGCCATATCAATAACAAAAACAGCAAAAGTCACATAATTACATCAATAGATGCAGAAAAGACCTTTGACAAAATACAACACTCATTCCTAGTGTAAAAAAAAATAGAAAGCATAGGAATAAATGGAACTTTTCTTAAAAGGATAAATTGTATCTATCTAAAACCAAGAGCAAGCATTATTTGTAATGGAGATAAACTCGAAGCCTTCTCAATAACATAAGGAGTGACGCAAAGATGTTCATTATCACCACTTTTATTCAATATTATCTATTCTAGCCATAGCAATAAGACAAGAAAAAGAAATTGAAAGAATCGGGGAAAAAAATTATCACTCTTTACAGATATAGTGGCATAATGAGAACCCTGAGAATCAAACAAAAAACTAATGGAAACAATTAACAACCAGCAAAGTTGCAGGATATAAAATAAACTCACATATAGCATCAGCATCTCTATATACTACCAACAAAACCCAGCAGCAAGAGACAGAAATTCCATTTAAAATAACTGTAGACAATATAAAATACTTGGGAGTCTACCTGCTAAGACAAACTCAGGGATTATATGTAAACATTTAAAAAGCACTTTTCACACAAATAAAGACAGATTTAAACAACTGGAGAAATATTAATTGCTTGTGGGTAGGCTGAGCCAATATATCCAATATACAATGACAATTCTATCTAAGTAAATTTACTTTTTCAGTTATACCATATTACAAAAAAAATATTTTATAGCACTAGAAAACAAAGTTGCATAATTCATCTGGAAGACCAAAAGGTCAAAAATACAGAAAAAATAAATGAAAAAAAAGTGAAGGAAGGTGGCTTAGCAGTTCCAGATTTTAAACTATATTACAAGTACATTATATTATGTTATATTATATTATTATATAATATTAATATATTATAATACAATTATATTATATGATATAATTATATTATAAATAATATTGTGTTATTATAAATATTATACTAGTTATATTAATATAATATGTAATTATTATATATTGTTACATGTTATATTACTTATTACATCAAATACAATCTGGTACTGGCTAAGAAACTGGGTGATGGAAAAGTGGAATAGATTAGGTACACAATACACAGTGGTAAATTATTTAAAGTAATCTAGTGTTTGATAAACCCAAAGATACACATTTTGGGAGTAAGAATTTACTGTTTAACAAAAATTGCTAGGAAAACTGGAAAGCAGTTTAGTAGAAATTAGGCATAGACCAACATCTCACATAGTGTACCAAGATAAGATCATAATAGATAAATGATTTAAACATAAAGGATGATATTATAAGTAAATCAGAGAAGTGTAGGAAAATGTACCTATCAGATCTATGGATATGGATCAAAAAAGAGATAGAAAAGATCATAAAACTGGCAGGGAGGATTTTACCATAAATTTCTCTTATAAAGGCCTCATTTCTCAAATGGTTAGGTAACTGAACCAAATTCATAAAAATAAGATCCATTCCAGCTGATAAATGGCCAAAGGATATGAACAGGAAATTTTCAGAAGAAAAAAAAAAAATCAAAGCTATCAATATACACATGAAAAACACTCTAAATAACTATTGATTAGAGTATAAAACAACTCTGATATACTACTTCACACCTATCAGACTGGTTAACATGACAGAAAAGGAAAGTGACAAATGCTGGAGAGGATATGGGAAAAAATGAGATACTAATGCTTTGTTAATGGAGTTGTGAATTAGTCCAACTATTCTGAAGAACAATTTGGAACTAGCACAAAGAGATATAAAATGCATGCCTTTTGACCCAGCAATACCACTACTAGGTCTGTATCCCAAAGAGATTAAAAAAAAAAAACAAGGAAAAGGGCTTATATGCATAAAAAACATTTATAGTAGCTCTTTCTGTGGTGGCAAAGAATGGAAATTGAGGAAATGTCCATCAATTGGGCTGAACAAATTGTGGTATTTAATTGTGATGGAATACTAATGTACTATAAGAAATGATGAGCAAGATGCTTTCAGAAAAACCTGGAAAGACTTATGTGAATTGATAGATAGTGAAGTGAACAGAATAGAACCAGGAGAACATTGTATACATTTAACAGCAATAGTGTATAATGATCAACCATGAATGACTTAACTATTCTCAGCAATATAAAAAGTCAGACAGTTCTGAAGAACCTCTAATGAAAAATGCTATCCATCTTCAGAAAAAAGAACTGATGGAATATGGATGCAAATCAAAGCACACTGTTTTTTTTTTTACTTTCTTTTTCTTTTTTTTGGTCTGTTTTCTTTCACAACATGACTAATATGGAAATGTGTTTTGCATGACTGTATACGTAGAACCTTTATCAAATTGCCTACCTTCTCAATGGGGGGGATGGTGAGAGAGAATTTGTAACTCAAAATTATAAAAATGAAGGTTACAAGTTATTTTTGTATATAAAAAAAAAGATACATTTATTTGGTTCTAGTTAGTGCTGACTTCCCCTTGATTCCCTTTTCTCCAGAGAAAATGTTGGATGGTGCAAACTGACCAGCATTGGAAGACCCAATCCACTTGAAGAGGGTAAATGATCATCAACACCCATCCTTCACCCCATACATACACAGTGGGAGCTTTTATATGCTTGTGGAATTGCCAGCAGGTACCATATCACTCACCCAAGGCATCTAGGTAGCACAGTGGATAGAGCACTGAGCTTAGAATCAGGAAGATTCATCTTCCTGAGTTCAAATTTGGCCTCGGGCACCTACTAGCTATGTGACCCTGGGCAAATCACTTAACTCTGCTTCAGTTTCCTCATCTATAAAATGAGCTGGAGGAGGAAATGGCAAATCACTCTAGTATCTTTGCCAAGAAAACCCCAAATGGGGTCATGATAAGTTGGACATGACTGAATCAATCAAACACATATCACCTGCTAGAAAGCCTTCATTTATACTTAAAACAAACAAATGCTTTCTTATGTAATATTTCCCACAGGCTTGAAATCCTAGCTACAGCCACAGTGTAGAGAATTGCTCCTTGAAATATTACCTGCACAGCGCCTAGGGACTACCCTCTTGAAATTCTATCTGCTCCCCAGGGACTCCCTGTTGTAATATGTATTGGCCTAGCCATAGCCTATCAAATTCAGGAGTATTCATGGTAAGCAATAAAAAGAAACAGTCTTAAGACTCCCTGAAGCAGCTGCTCATTACTTAAGTAAAAGCACTGGACACATGCATACCTAGCAAGGACTTCCTATTCAATGGCTGAATTCACACATTCCTTGGGAAGCAGGTAAAGCAAACACAACTGTTACCTTCATTTTACAGATGAGTAAGCTGAGGTTTGTACAGGTTAAGTAGCTTGCCTACAGCCACAGTGGCCTTGGGAATTGATGAAGATGAAGAATCTGATGAAGAAACTTCAACACATTTACATGAGCTGATGCAAAGTAAAGTGAGTAGAAGTTGGAGAACAATGTACACAGTAACAGAAATATAACAGTATTCAACTGTGAAAGACTTAGTTACTCTGATAGATACAATGATCCATAACAATTCCAAAGACATGTGCTGAAAAATGCTGTCCACCTCCAGAGAAAAAACTGATGAAGTCTGAGTGTAGATTGAAGCATATTTTTTTTTCATTTTATCTTTCTTGCTTGTTTTTTTCTTAACATGGCTAATGTGAAAATAGGTTTTGCATGACTTCATATGTATAATGAGTACTATATTCCTTGCCTTTTCAATGGGGGTGAAGGGAGGGAGATAATTTGGAACTAAAAATGAACATAAAAACTAGATAGATAGATAGATAGACAGATAAAGAGAAACTTCCTCCACAAATACAAATCGACAATAGCTATACAATCTATAACGTTAAAAGGTGACTGATGCACTACTAATTACTTGCCTCGTTGTCTCACAGCTGGTGTGTGTCAGAAATGAGACTTGAGCCCAGGCTTTCCTGACTTCCAAGCAAACCCTCTATCTATTACTGCCAGGATCATGGGCAGTTAAATTATGCCCAAGTTGCAGGGAGATAGTGGTCATATTTGTGAGGTGAGGTGAGAGTTTTGCAATTTCAGAAAGATTGCCTTCTGATAACATCTCTATGTGGTCTCCTGGAGAAGGAAGATTCACAAAAAATTTGAAGGATGGCTTTTCTTAGTTGGAGCTAGAAAAAAAAGCTGATGTCCCTTCTAGCTCTCAAAAGTCTATGCAACTGTGAATTGTTCTTGACACTTGGAAAAGAAAATGCATTCTGATATTTGGTTTCTATTCTTGAACACTTTACACTCGCTATGAATTTTAAAAAGCAAATACCAAAGCCTCCACTGAAGTGTTCTTCATCATACCATGGAGGTGATATCCCACCCTACCTCCCAAGCTCACGAATGACATTCTCTATCTTTTTTCCACTTCATTTTTCTCCTTTATTTTTTTTATAACATGGCTAATGTGGAAATATGTTTTGCATGACTATATGTATAATGGGTATTATATTACTTGCCTTCTCAATGGGTGGAAAAGGGGCTGTGGGGAGAAATAGAATTTGGAACTGAAAATAAAAATTAAAAAAAAAAGAAAAGAAAAATGACATATCCATGGATCCAAGCCTCAACATATTCTAATAGGCTCAAAGGGCTTCAAAAAGATGCCCAGTGATGGCCTGACTTCTGAGCAGCAAGGCTAGCTAAATTTGGAAAATCTGCATGGTGGCGAAATTATCAGCTTAGCAACTCTTGAACGTCACCTACTAAGTTATAGAAGGTTGTAATCTGTGTCATTTGAGAGAATACCCTTACAGATGAAATCAAGGAATTCTTGCAGGTTTGAACTAAGTTCCTATGGTACTCCAGAAAATCTCTTAGGTTTTCCAGGCTTTCCCTTTCTTCTTCCCTTTCTGGCTCTAACCTTAATCCCTCTTCCTCATCCTGACCATTTCCTGAAATCCTCCATATTTGGAATCTTTCATACTTCATTCTAGTATGAAAGGGCCCTGCTGGCCCCTTCTAGCCCCACACTGATCTCAGCCAGGCAAAGATATGATGATGGAACTATCATTGGAGTCTCACTGAACATTGTTAAATTTTTAGTGTTAGTATTTGCACCTCAGAAATTGGTAAATGCTACAAGCTGAGGTTTGATTTATTGTTTTGTTGCTTGTCTTGACTAAAGAAAGTGATAAAGAAAATGCTAATACCACAGATTAAACATAAAAGTGTGTCACAAAAACATATTTCCCCCCACACACATACACACATCAGTTGTTAAGCATTTACTAGCATACCACTGCAATCAGGCCTTCCTGGCTGCTCCCCAGTGATTCTCCAGCTGTTATCAGAGTTGGGAAACTATCCATCAGGGCTTGGACTAAATCCCATTCTTCCCTATAAAAATAATGATCAATTAATTTTTTAAAAATATGCATTCATTAATCACTATGTGCTGAGCTCTGCCAATAAAACAGTCCCTACTCTTAAAAAGCTTACATTCCTGATGTAATGTTTTTGCTGGTGATCCACTAGCTGGACTGTCTTAATGTGGGCACTACTGTCATATGTATATGAGATATGGTGGGAATGATATTCTAACCCTTTCTCTTATTCTTGATAGGCTAATTTTTCCTTAAAAGGTAGTGAGACCATTCTCAAGACTTGATTGGCTCAGGGGACTAAGAGCTCAGGCTGTTGCTATCATTTACTGATCCCCTGAATATAAAACAGTCACTTGGAACTTTTAGTATTTTTGCTAACCATTATTTCAATATAATTTATTTCCTTTGTAATCCTGTATATTTTATGTACTTAAAAACTTATTCTGAGAAGGGCTAGATAGATTTCATTAGATTGCAAAAAGAGTCCATGACACATAAAAATGTTAAGAACTCTTAGAGAATGGCATAGATCTTATCATTGCTATCACTCTGTGTGGCAAGACTGGTGTGGGGGAGCAGCAGTGACTTCTCTCAATCTTCTCTCTTTGGAGCAGAGTCAAGATGGCAGAGTAAAAGCAGTGACTTGCTTTAGCTCTTCCTCAAACCCCTCTAAATACCTGTAAAAAATGGCTCTAAACAAATTCTAGAGCAACAGAACCCACAAAAAGACAGAGTGAAACAAGTTTCCGGCCCAAGACAATCTGGATGGTTGATTGGAGCTGGGCTGGGAGAGGAGCATAGTTCAATGTGGGCCCCGCAAGCAAAAACCAGGCCTCAGTGATCTTGGAGCAGTCAGGGGATTGAATCATGGGCAGCTGTGGCGGCTTCCAGACTTCTCAACCCACAAACACCAAAGACAACTTAGAAGGTCAGTAGGAAAAGTCTGTGACTATGGTGAGAGAAGAGCTCAGCCCAGCCCCAGTCCCACGGAACCCTAGGGTGGTGGCTGTTCCCGGAGCTCTCAGCCCACAGACAGAGGAGGAATCAAGTGGCTGATCAGAGTGGTACTGCAGGGATCTCTTTGCTGGCACTGAGACAGGATTCTCTTGCTTTGCCCATGCTTGGATCTGGGTCACAGTTCTGGATGGCGATCCTGGGGCAAAGAGGAGCACTGGCCTGGTGGAGCTTGTAGTGGCAGTGGGGAGGGAATCCTCCTCACAGTTTCAAGGCAGAAAAGAGTGCTTGTGGTCACTCATAGACCAGAGCACAGGCCAGCAAAGGAGGAAACACCTTCCCCTTGATGATACCACCTTGGAAGAACAGAAAATTCACAGGTCCCCTAGAAATATCTCTGAAAACAGCTGCACAAAACCTCTGAAGCTTGGGACAGTATATTCTCCACACTGGAAGCAGACCCTTACCTTAACAAAGAGTTCAAAAGTTAAGTAATTGGTTGGGAACATGAGCAAACAGTGCAAAAAACATCAGACCATAGAATCTTACTTTAGTGACAAAGAAGATCAGAACATACAACCAGAAGAAGACAATAAAGTCAAAGCTCTTGTATCCAAAGCCTCCAAGAAAAATATGAATCAGTTCCAGGTCATGGAAGAACTCAAAAAGGATTTGGAGAAGCAAGTAAGAGAAGTAGAGGAAAAACTGGGAAGAGAAATGAGAGTGATGCAAGAAAATCATGAAAAACTAGTCAACAGCTTGCTAAAGGAGACCCCCAAAAATGTTGAAGAAAATAATACCTTAAAAAATAGCCTACCCCAAATAGCAAAAGAGGTCCAAAAAGCCAATGAGGAGAAGAATAAATAAATAATTTTAAAAATCAGTCTTCT
The DNA here is from genome assembly GCF_900497805.2 of Vombatus ursinus. Classification (NCBI taxonomy): domain Eukaryota; kingdom Metazoa; phylum Chordata; class Mammalia; order Diprotodontia; family Vombatidae; genus Vombatus; species Vombatus ursinus. The sequence goes on from NW_020954589.1 coordinate 6,306,272, forward strand.
CTCTTCCATTAAGCCCTAGAGTTCCTCCTTCTAAAGAGCACCCACATGATCCAAGCCTAGAATCAGTTATGTCACATTCACTATGATGAAATGGAAAAAGAAGAAGGAGGAGGAGGAGGAGGGGGAGGAGGAAGAGGAGGAGGAGGAGGAGGGAAGCTATAAAGAAGGAAAACAAGGGCTAAAAAACAAACAAACAAACCACAACCAGTTGCATAAGTCCCAGATGGAGGAAATGGAGTCAACTGAGTTTCTTGTCAAGAAGATCTGGGGTTTTTCGTATGCTATAAGCTCAATATGAGTCAATAGTTTGAAATAGAAGGCAGAAAATGAAAGTGCAGTCTAGATGACTACTTCTGTGGGAGAAGCATCAGATCCATGAAGGACACTTTCCTCCCTCCTTCCCTAGTCCATCTGATTGGCAGCAGAACTGGTAACATTCTCATGGTGCTCCAGCTCTTTGACTTCAGGGAGGGGCTCACTTCCTCAGCCTTCCTCACCCTCCCAGACTACACTGACTTGACTGTTGTTCAAGTAGCCCTGACCACAGTTCTGACCAAGATGATAATCCTGAAAATTCCACTTGTTTCACCCTCAATGGGCACAATTGCTGAAGCTAGAATGGCCATGGCTGTGGGCACTCACAGGAGGTATATTGGCTTTATCTAACACAATCGCACCCTAGAATTTCAGGCTGACAAAATGAAAAAAGTGAAAAAAAAGATAAGCTAGGCTTTCTCACTGACCCTGTGGTCCTGAGTTCCAAAGTTCAAATCAAAGATGCATTTGAAGTCTTGGTATATGTTTGATGCCAAGGCATAGCTGTCTATGTGCGCCCCATCACAAACAATGGCAAGATCAGCAGACACCTGGTGGGCATTATCTTGAGATATGGACTTTTTTTAAGGAAGAGGAGCATGACTGCTTCCTGGGTGAGATCATAACAAAGTGAGAGGATCTAATGGTGGCTCCTGCAAGGGTCACACTAAAGGAAGGTAATGGAATCCTATGGTGGGGCAAAAAAGGGAAGACATTCATTGTGGTTGAGAATGATAAGCTAGTGGTCATCATGATCTGCACAAACCTGAAGAGGAACCTGGATTACCCATTGTCTTCCAAGAACACCAAAAAACAGCTTCTGCATGGGGGTTGCTACTGGCACCCATGGAGGACAAGTATTAGCTTGACCTGTTGGACCAGGCTGATGTCAGTGTAATTGTGGGGGACTCATCCCAGTGAAATGCCATCTTACAAATGAACATGATCAAGTAATTCAAAGAGAAATGCCACAATCTCCTTGTTATTGGTGGCAATTTGGTAACAACTACACAGGCAAAAAAACAAAAAAAACCAAAAAACCTAATTGGAGCTGGAATGGATGCCCTGTGGGTTTGCATTGGCAGTGGCTCTATCAGTTATTATGTAGGATGTAGGAATGTGGGTGTTCCTAGGTTACAGTAATAAGCTAGATCTCAGAATACGCACAGTGCTTTAGTTTCCCAATAACTGCTGATTGTGCCATCTGGAATTTGGACCACATTGCCAATGACCTTACCCTTTTGACTTCTACAGTGATGATGGCCTCTCTGTTGGCAGCCATTGCAGGCATGTATTTCTCTGATAGGATCTAGCTAAAGAAATTGCAAGGAATGGGCTCACTGGATACTATGGACAAGAACTTCTACAACCAGAATGGCTGTTTTAGTGAAGTAAACAAGATCAAAGTGACTCAAGGTATAATTGAGTCTGTGTAGGACAAACTCCATTCAAAGGTTCATTCCCCACTTGATCACTCTCTTCTAGTACTCCTGCCAAGCTATTGATACTAAGAGTACAATACAAGTCAGAGCCATAATTTCCTAGAGAGAGAAAAAAGGGGAGCTGAAATTTGAAAAGAGGAAGTCATCTCCTCAGAGAAGACAGTGCTCATGGATTTCATTCACACCAGGCAGCTAGGTGGTGCAGTGATGGAGTGTTGGACTTGGAATCACAACGATCTGAGTTTGAATCCTGATTCAGACATTTACTAGACATGTAACTCTAGGCAAGCCACTTAACCACTGTTTGCCTCAGTTTCCTCATCTATAAAAATGAGGATAATAATAACATCTACCTCCCAGGGTTGTTGTGAGAGGCAAATGAAATAATATTTGAAAAGCACTTTGAAAACCTTAAAGTACTATAAAAATTATTATTATTATTGTCAAAGATGCAAAGCAGCATCACAGTAGCTAGCTAATATGAAGATCAAAACCTGTTTTTTTAAATATAATATTTTATTTTCCCCCAATTACATGTTAAAACAATTTTAAAATATTTTTTAAAAAGCTTTGAGTTCCAAATTCTATCCCTCCTTCCCTCCCCTTTCCCTTCCCTGCAACAGTAAGCAATCTGATGTAGTTTATAGATGTGCAATCATGTAAACATTTCCCTATTGGTCATTTTGTATAAGAAGACTCAAATAAAAAAAAAAAAGAATGAAAGGAAGAAAAAAGAGAAAAATAGCATACTTCAGTCTGTATTCAGATAATATCAGTTCTTTTTCTGGAGGCAGATAGTATGCTTCATCTTTGGTCCTTTGGGATTGTCTTGGATCATTGTATTACTGAGAATAGCTAAGTCATTCACAGTTGTTCGTTGTACAATATTGCTGTTACTGTGTTCAACATTCTCCTGGTCTGTTCACTTCACTTTGTATGAGTTCATGTATGTCTTTCCAGGTTTTTTTTTTTAAATCATCCTGCTTGTCATTTCTTATAGAACAATAGTAGTCCATCACAATCGTATACCATAGCTTTTTTAGCCATTCTCCAATTGATGGGCATCTCTTCGATTTCCAATTTTTAGCCACCACAAAAAGAGCTGCTATACATATTTTTGTACAAATAGGTTCTTTTCCTTTTTTATGTCTTTGGGATATAGAACTAGCAGTGGTATTGCTGGATCAAAGGGTGTGCACAGTTTTATAGCCTTTGGAGCATAGTTCCAAATTATACTCCAAAATGATTGGATCAGTTCACAACTCCACCAACAGTATATTAGTGCCCCAGTTTTCCCACATCCCCTCCAACATTTATCATTTTCCTTTTGTCATTAACCAATCTGATTGATGTGAGGTGGTACCTCAGAGTTGTCAAAATCTGTTCTTAAAAGTTATGTTTTTGACAAATAAAGATTGGAAAAGTCATAGTTATACATCTCCAGGTGCTTTAGTAAATAGCCACCATCTAAATCTAGCTCTGGATTTAGTGCAGGGCTTAAAAACAGAATAGATGATTAATTGTTTGTTAAATTGAACTCCTTTGTTTATTTTTATTAAAGATCTCTTAGGCATGTATGTGCGTATGTGTGGGTGTGGGTGTGTGTGCGTGTGTGTGTATGAATCTGTTCCTTTTTCTAATTCTAACCTGTTTTTAATGTCAAAGATGTAAGGTTCCCCTTTATTTTTCAAGTTGTATCTTACGTACTCATTTCTGTACATCCTACACTCCAGCCAAATTGGATAACTTTCTGCTCCCAAAACATTCCCTGTCCTTTTAGAGAATATTAGAGACAATCCCTCTTTTATGCAGTTTTACTCAATTATTTTAGAAATACCAGTGGATTTATTGCCTGGGTGCCCAGAGAACTTGGGATCAAATCCTGACTTTTCCATTTCTGTGTAACCTTAGGCAAGTTTCACCTTTTGATTTCCTCATCTTTGAAATGATAGGCTGGATTAGATAACCTCAAAGTTCTCTTCCAGATCTGTATTCCTATGAATATATTTTGGGGTGGCTTATTTGCAAAATTGTTCAGTCTGCTATATCAAAACAAAACATATCTACTTAAATCCATCAATCTTATGGAGTCGGAAAAGGGACCTAGGCCTTCACCATTTATTCATTCCTACAACAGATATAAAAAAGTGCCTACTGTGTTCAGAGCACTGTGCTAGAGAGATACAAAGTCTGGATAAGACAGTTTCTGTCTTTAAGGAACTTGTAATGTGAAAGACAAGACAAAACAGATGGTTGTAGAACACCATATTACATAATATTTACGTTAGAATGTTGGAAAACAAAGTGCTATATGAGATGACCATGTTTCCCAACAGGGGACAGAGACCCTCTGTACCTGTACCTTCAGGGACTCTACCCTACTCAGAGTGGGGGGAGGAAGAGGAATTAATCCATTCAGATTTGGAATGTGGTCTGGGGCAGGACTACCTCAAATTGGAGGTGAGTCAAATCTCTCCTCATTCCCCATCTAACTGACCTCAAAGTATGCTTCATCCCATCTGGCCACCCACCAGGACCCAGCATCTGTCCAGTTGGCAGCCTCAACTCATTGGTCCAACCCCTATTCCCCTTTTTTGCCTCTTGCTCAAGGTACAATAATCAGTTCAATTCCTTGTACTCAAAAGGGCAGGCTAATATATTGCCCTATGGTTCTACTGATGATCCTTATGGCTGCCTAGCCTAGACCAAAGATGCTTTAACCATGAATGTTGTCTGCCTCTGATACTCTAGAATGCAAACTTCTCAAGGGCAGGGACTAAGTTTTATATTTGTGTCTTCAGCACTTATACCTAAGATATAGTAAGTCATAGGCTTGCATAGAGAATGAATGGGGTCAACTGGAATACCCTAGAAGAGCATTCCCATGGACCCTTGGAGAGCTACACTCTATGAACAATTATGGGGGCAGCTAGGTGGCGCAGTGCATAGAGCACCGGCCCTGAAGTCAGGAGTACCTGAGTTCAAATCCGGCCTCAGACCAAACACTTGACACTTACTACCTGTGTGACCCTGGGCATGTCACTTAACCCCAATTGCCTATAAAAAAAAACCAATTATGCTGTTTTTGCTTGATATTTACTAAGTGTGTTTATTGATTGATTGATGCTAGTTGAGTGGAAGTAGGGGAATCAGAAAAGGCTTCCTGGAGGAAGTAGCATGTGAATTCAATTTTAAAGTATGGATAGGAAATCAACAGGAAAAGAAAAGAAAGTACATATCAGGCATAGGGAACAGTGTGACCAAAGACGTGGAGAAGGGAAAGTACAGGGATTATTCTGGGAGCAGAAAGTTACCCAATCTGGCTAGATTAAAGAGTATGCAGAAATGAATATATGAGATACAACTTGAAAGATAAAAGGGTACAAGATTGTGGATGGCAATGAATGCCAGGAAAAAAAGAGTTTGAACTCTGTCTTCCCACATGGCCCTACTCTCCCCAATCCCTGATTTTCTCTTTTAACTAGACATCCAGACTTCCAGACACACCACACCCCATTCCTCCTCTCACCCTCTGGTCTCTTTAAGCCCTGGCCCTCCTTCTCCCTCTTCTTCCTTTCTCCCTACCCCCACCTGCTAATTGTCTCCTCTTTTCATCACTCCTAGGCCCATCCTTTCCCTTATATGAAGAATCTTCAAAGAAAACAGGTTCTTGCCTTTCTGACTCTGAGAGTGGATTCCCTTTGTTCTGGTAACTTTGATCCCCTCATAAGAGGTGGTGTTCTTTCTTTTCTAATGTTCTCCACCACCTACCCTAACATATACACACTTGTTTAAGCTCCCCCAAGTCCAAGTAGCAAGGGGGCCCAATGTCCCACTTCCCTGAAAGATGAAGGAAGGAGGGTGGAGGAATCATGAGCTCCCTGACCTAGTAGTAGCTATAAATGACACAGGTTCTGTGGGAAAATGAAGAAGAAAAAAAATGGGATAAAGACAAAGAAGAAAGGGGAAAGGGGAGAGATAGAGATAGACAGGCAGAGACAGACTGTAAAGGAGAACAAGAAAAGGCTGAGGAAAAAAATGAGGAGAGTGAGGAGGTCTTTGGTGGAGCAAATTCTTAAGGCTTAGGCATCTTGCAGCCCCCATACCCAGTGTAGACACTTGACCCTCCCTTGCTGAGAGTAAGGCATGTAGCTCCCTGTTCCTAGTGGATTATATTGAAATGAAAAAAATATTCCTCCCGAATCCTGACTGTTGCTGTTTCCTCTTGGGTTCTGAGGATGTGGTAAGTATATTGATTTCAGGGAGAGGGACCTTGAAGCCCATGAAAAGAAAAAGAGTGTCTGGGGGAAGACAGAGAGAGGAGTCTTTGGATTCAGGCTGTTCCCATCTCCCACTCCAATCCCCAGCTCATAGTCACCAAATTTTACTCCCAGGACTGTAGAGAATGAATTTTTTAGAATCCTAAAATTATAGACTCCCAGAGTTGAGAGAGGAACTTCCCACAGCCTATTAAGATGCAAGAAGTATTTGTGGGGTCACATTTAAGCCCCACCTCAGCCATTACCTATATGACCTTGGGCATAGAATTCACCTCTAGGCAGCCAGTTGTGACAGTAGATAGAGTGCTAGGTCTAAGAGTTAGAAAGATCTCAGTTCAGATGCCATCTGCCTCAATTGAAAAATAGAATAATAATTGTACCTACCTCACAGAGTTGTTGTGAGGCTCAAATGAGATATATAGGGTTAAAAGGGTTAAAATAGGGATTATAACAGAATTTTGTAAAGAATTTAGCACAGTGACTAGCACATAGTTGTTGTTGTTTGTCCTTTATTTTTGAAGAGGACCAATGACATCACAGGGTGATATCTTGACTCCTGCATGAACTGGATTTAGGTGAGGCAGAATTACACAAAGTCATCAGCTTCACTCTCTCTTCTCCAAGTCATCAAAGTCCAGTAGCAAGACAAAAGTCAGGATGACTGGCAATGGCCCAGGTTGCAGCAGATGACCTTGGTGTCTTCTATGCCTGACCAAGCTCTAAAAGCTCCACAGTGCCTACTTTAGCCACCTTCATGACCGTTGAAATAAATTGTTCTCATCTGCCCATTCTTTTTTTTTTTTTTTTTTGGTTAGGCAATGGGGTTAAGTGATTTGCCCAGGGTCACACAGCTAGTGAGTATCAAGTGTCTGAGGCAGGATCTGAACTCAGGTCCTCCTGATTCCAGTGTGCCACCTAGCTGCCCCCTCATCTGTCCATTCTTCAGGGTAAATTTTCCCATGCTTAGGGTAGACATCCCCCTAACTTGTACCCAAAGGCACATACATAGTAGACACTTAATAAATGCTTGTTCTCTCCCTTCCCTTCTGGACCTCAATTTCTTTATCTATATGAGAGGAGTTAGACCACTCCCTTTCCATTTCTAATAACCTATTATTCAACTTGTTTCTGAACAGGAATCCCTTCCACAGTATCCCCCAACAGGTGACAGCCTCCACTTGAAGACCCTAAATGGTCTTCACCACCCAACAGCCAGTCCATCCCCGTTTTGGACAGTTCAAATTGTTGAGAAGTTTTTTCTGATGCAGAGTCTATGTTCTCTGCGATTTGTCTGTTCCCATTTCTGCCTTCTAGGCACAACAAAACAAGTATAATTCCTCTTCTACATGATGGTTGACATGTCCCTGCTAAACCTTCTCTTGCTCAGGTTAAATAAAACCCCAGTTCTTTTAATTAATCTTCATATAAATGGTTTCTGGTCCCCATAGCATACTGTTCATTCTCCTTTGAAAAAACTCCAAGTTGTCAATATTCATCATAAAGATGTGCGGAAATCCTGCCTGGAGACCTGGATTTAAGTTGGAGGCTGGAATGAAATGAGACACTTGTAGTCTTACCTTTAGTAAGGGGAATGGGGGAAACCAGAAATAAGCATTTATGTAGCACCTACTATGGGGCAGCTAGTTGGCACAGTTGATAGAGTGCCAGGCCTAAAGATGAGTCCTCCTGAGTTCATGTCTGGCCTCAGATAGGTCCTATGTGACCCTGGGCAAGTCACTTAACCCTGTTTGCCTCAGTTTCCTCATCGGTAAAGTGAGTTGGAGAAGGAAATGGCAAATCACTCCAGTATCTTTACCAAGAAAACCCCAACTGGGTCATGAAGAGTCAGACATGATTAGAGCATCTAAATAACAAAAGTATTTGCTATGTGCTAAGAGCCTTATAAAGGCTCCATAAGGTAGACACTATTATTATCCCCATTTTATAGTAGAGGAAACTGAGGGAAGCAGAGATCAATTGACTTCCCTAGGGTACACAGCTAGAAAGTATCTGAGGCTGAATTTGAACTCAGGTCTTCCTGACTCCAGGCCATGCGCTCCATGTACTGCACCACCTGGCAACCTCACTTACCCGGCAGCTTTAAAACTCAAAGGAGGTTTATTTAGCCATAGCAGGGAAAGGATAAGCTGATCCGCACTCAGAATCCTGAAGGAGGAGTTTCTGCCTCCTGGCATGCCAGCTTTTTGTACTAAAGGCTACCAAGAGTTATAGCAACAGACAGACCTGAGGACTGTTTTAATTCCTTTTAAGTACTGTATAACCGAGGAGATTGAGGGTGTTGCCAATATTGCCCTCTCTCCCTACCCTCTTTGTTGCTGAAGATTTAATTAGCCACAGTCTGTTACAATTAACTCTTTTTTTAGACTAGAGACCATATAATAATAGCCCATCAGGGTCCCTGTCCCCCCACCCCCTCTGTTTCTTTATGAACTTTGTATTAAATGTATTAATGAAAAGTTATGGGTATAATCACAATAGCTCAAAGGTTCCCATTAGGAAAATTCCTAACATTTAGTCACTTTTATTTAAATTATCTTTTTTAAATTATGTAATTTAAAAATACTGTTTATCTCTTGCTAAACCCTGGTCTCTTCATGGTTGAGGCAAAATTCCGATTCCCGGCAAAGTTTAAGTAAAGAAGCAAGCTCAGTTTGTTACAGGGTGTGTTACTGAGCAGACGTGGGGAGGGGTAGTCTTTGAAGAGCTGACAGCTTTAGCCTGAGGCTTCTGTTCTTTCAGGACTGTGAGGGCTGACAGTTCTGCTCAGGCTCACTCGTTCCTGCCACAACTCTGCCCTCCTTTTAATTTTCCATTTCACCTGTTGGCCCAATGTCATTGAGTCATAGATTCTTTCCAGTTCAGCTCACTAAGTCCTTGGAATGGATGGGGAGGCTGACCCCGATTGCTGCTGCTGCCGCTGCTGTTAAGCTCATGAGGTTTCCATTCTTCCTCAAAGTCTTCAAGACTGTGTGTTTCCAGTTGCAATTTCTTTCTTTCTTTTTTTTCCACAATAGAGGGAGAGGTGGGAGGGAGAAAAATGCTGATAACTGAAAATAACTAATTACAGATTTTTTTTAAAAAAGAAAAAAGCTAGTATACTTCAAGAAGAAAACAAAATAAAACAAAACCTCCCAGGTGTGATTCACACCCTCCTTCTGACTGTAGATCATAAGAACCACAAATCATTCTGAGGGCTGAGATTGAACTTTTTTTTTAACTTTTAAATATTTTTAATTTAACTTTCAATTAAGCATTTATCTTCTCTCCCTCTCACATTCCTCCCTTACCAGGGAAAAAGAAAAACAAAACCCTTATAACAAATGTGTAGAGTCAAGCAAACAAATGAGATTGAACTTTTGTCTGAACTATAAATCCCAGAACGCCAGTTGGTTCTCAAATCCCTGTTACACAAGAAAATAAATAGCCCTATTGCTCCTACAGCAATATAGCATCCAAAATTGAACTTTATAATCCCAATACTTTATGACCAGTATGGACTGCACCTGAACTGTCATCTTTTTCTTTCCAAAATCTCTTAATGCTATCTAAGATCCCATCGGTATTTTTTTCTATCATGTCACAACACTGATTTATGTTGATTCTGCAGTCCACTAAAACTTCTAGTTTGCCAAATGGGTACAAGACTTAGACATAAAAGATGACATCGTAAACAAATTAGAGGAGCAAGGAAGAAATTACCTGTCAAATTGATGGACAGCTGAGAACTTCATGACTAAACAAAAGATAGTATCACAGAAGGTGAAATGGATAATTTTGTTTACATAAAGCTTAAAAGGTTTTGCACAAACAAAGCCAATGCAGCTAAAATTAGAAGAGAAGCAGAGAAAGCAACTTTGGAGCAAGGTCCTTTGATAAAGGTCTTATTTCTAAGATATTTAGGGAGCTGATTCAAATTTATAAGAATAAGAGTCATTCCCAAATTGGTGAATAGTCAGAAGATATAAACATCTAGTTTTTAGAAGAAAAATAGAAGTCATCAATAGTCATATGGAAAAAATCATCCAAGTCACTAATAATTAGAGAAATTCTTATGCAATGTTTCTAAGTTAGAGTTGTTAGTCTGAAAATGTTGGCTTAATATTTAAGTTCTTTGTGGTAAATTAATTTCTTCCATTTATCTAGATTTCATTAAAAGATGATAATCCTTTATTTCTCTCTGTGCACAATTTGAAGTGCACTTGTTTTATGAATTTAGCAGATGGTTTAAGATTTGTGGTGAAATGGTTCCTGGCACTTTTAACTTCTCTCTGGACAGATAATGGTGATAGTTTTAACCCAAATATACACATTCCATTTGGCCCCTTGCTCCCTTCTTTCCATGCCACTGTGCTCCCAGTGATCCCCACGTACAAAAGACATCTTTCTGGGCTGGGAGTGGAAAGGGTCAGCCCACACTTGGAGTATTATGTTCAATTCTGGGTGAACAGTTTAAGTATGAGACTGATAAGCTGGATAGTACGTACAGAAAGGGCTTCACCAGTCTATGTCATAGGAGCAAAGAGCGAGCTAAAGTAGGGGTCTTTAGCCTGAAGAAAGGACAAGACACAATAACCTACCCTCAGATATGTAAATGGATGTCCAGTGGGAAAGGGACTAGATTTGTTCTCTTAAATAATAGATAAGTAAGAATAACTGCTAATAGGAAAGGCATTTTAAAAAATGATTACTATTTAATGAACTAGTTTTCAGAGGAAAAAGCCAAAGCCATATTACTATATTAACATTTAAAACCATATTAAAAATTATCCAAATCACTAATAATTCAAGAAATGCAGTATTCTTATGCAGTATTTTTAAGTTAGAGCTGTTAGTAACTCTGTGAAAATGTTGGTTTAATATGTCTGTCAGTTCTTTATGGTGAATTAATTTCTTCCATTTATCTAGATTTCCTTTAAAAAAATGATAACCTGTTATTTCTCTCTATGAACAATTGAAATACACCTGTTTTATGAATTTCGTAGATGGTTTAAAATTTGAAGTGAACTGGTTCCCAGCATTTGGGAGTGAAGGCTCAAGTTAATTAATTACCTAATAAGAAAGAGATTTCAAGTTTATTAATGAGAAACAAATTATCTCAACATACCCCTGGATTTGAAGAAATAATAAAACTAGAAAGAAAAGGAATAGGAAGAATAAAATTTAAATTATAAACACTGAATCAAGGAGAAGGCTAAGGCTGAGTGGCCTTCAGACCACAGAACATTTAACCTTGTGTGTTTGGTATTAAGTGCCTCCAACCTGCTACACATATGGACTCATCTCTTCCTTTTAAGCCTATTGCATTTAGAGAAGTACTTCACAGAATTTAAGATCTAAAAGGGATCTTGGTAGTTATCCAGTCCAATCGGACTCTAGTGAGAATAAATATTTTGCCTTAATATAACTGCTTCCATTTTGTATAAAATGTTTGATGTCATTTTTCATAACTTGTTTTTCAAAATTAAGATAAATAACCTTTTTGTGTCCATAAACAACTAGTAAACATATGCGACCCCCTCAGGTAGAACAGACCACCAATGAGAAAATTTGATAAACAACCTCATTAGTTTATGTCATTAGGCATCAATCAAATTAATTTGTAAACAATTGTCCTTTACCACCAATCAGAATTTGAGTGTAACCAGTCAATGCCCATAGCTAGAGCTATAAGAAACACATCAGAGACTTTTAGCCTCTGGTTTGACCTTGGATACAAACTAAAGCAACTCCTGCATCCTCCTACCCCCACTGGAGACGCAAGTATCAGCCATGTTCATTTAAGTGCAGTGCTGATTCATTGAAATTTCTTACTTGCCACCAGCCTCCTCAAAGGGTGACATATAATGTGAAATTGGGCAGAGGGGTAATCTTATTGGGTAGTAGTACAAGATATGCCTACTGGGAAGCCCTAGGAAATCAGGTTGGTGGTTTGCTTCTAGTAGGATTAATGTTTAATAGAAAATGTAAACTGATATTTGCGTGCACATAATTAATAAAGTTTGATTGCTAGCATTGAAAAGTATGTCTAATTAATTAGTGACTCCATTGTACTAGTTAGCATAAGTAACAGTAAATCAATTTTGATTGCGCACCAATCCCTATATGAAGAATACCAATTTTAACACACTGAATAAGCGATTTTTCAACCTCTGCTTGAAAACCTCCAAGGAGGGGGAATCCATCTCCTCAAGATAACTGATTGCACTTTGGGATAGTTGATTATTTAGAAATTTTTCCTGACTTCAAGCATAAATTCAGCTTTTTGCAACTTCTACCATTGCTTGCTTCTGGTCCTGCCCTTTGAAGCCAAATAGAACAAGTCTACTTCTCTCCCCCATCTAACAGCCCTGTCATGACCCCCTGGGTCTTCTCTTCTCCAGCCTAAACATGCCCATTTTCTTCAAATGATCCTCATATATAAGAGACGAAAGGCCCTTCAACATCCTGGCTAACCTCTGATGAATATTCTCCTTCTTATTATGTCCTTGAATCATGGGGTTTAGAACTAAAGACAATGCTTAGATGAGGTCTGGCAAGGGTACATTAAGATGATCATCTCCTTATTCCTGGAAACTATTCCCCTCTCTTTAAAAAACAAACAAACAAACAAACAAAACCAAGAAACTAGATTAATCAACTAATGTGATCAAAATGACAGAAGTGATAATCCAAGTACCCAAATATGAGTCTCCTTATGGAAAAGAAAAGGAAGAATGCTTTATTATTAGCATGAGCTTAAATTCTGGGCCTTTATGCACGTAAAGGGTCTTTTACCCCTAGTTACTTGTAAAAATAAACTTCCTTGGTAGATCTTCCAGTAATAGGAGGCTATGTAGGTGATGTTTGTGCTTATTGATTGCCACTAGTACTTGCCCTGCTCATGGAGCCTAAACCACCAAATATAGTCTGTTAGAACTGAAAGCCATCCAGTCCTATTTGATTATCCATTGGGAAGAGCCTATGACACAACAGGTATTGTCCTATGTTCTGGCTCAGTAGTTCTCAAACGTAGTCTGAGGATCCCTGGTAGTGCCTGAGACTCTTTCAGGGAGTCCAAAAAGTCAAAACTATTTTCATAATAATACTAAAATGCTATTTGCCTATTAAAATACTCCTCTTCTTTCCAAATACTTATCTATGTGAGGCCAGACTTTCTTCATATACTTCAACCAGAATAACATACTGCAACAAATTGAATACAGAAGCATATATGAAAATCCACTTGTCCTTATTTAAGCTAGACATAAAAAGATGAGCAAAGATATGTCCCAGGGTGGGGAACTTGCAGCCTCGAGGCCACATGTGGCCTGAATTGTAAACCAATGCCATTCTCACCAAATTTTTTTTTGTTTCAGGATATGGTAATTTTTCATTTAAAATGGTATTCATATTAACATGTAATAGAATTATTATGTTTAAATTAATTAATAATTATCTAAAAATTATCAGTTTTAATTTCAAATATGGTAAATATCAATAGATCTAACCCCCATAATCAAAAGCTCTTTGGAATTCTCAATAATTTTTAAGAGTGTATAGAGGGAATTTGGAACTCAAAACTTTAAATAAAAATGTTTTTAAAAAAATTTTAAAGAGTGTATAGGGGTCCCCAGACCAAAAAATTATTCTAGATGTTCTAGATGATTCTGACATATTTGTCTAACTAATAGAGATCATTTTTAAAGGGGCACATACTTAGGAAACACATTGTCAGGGTATGTAAATGCAAAGACAGCTTATACCTCTAATTCTACAGAACCACTGACATCTTCTGGTAGTTTCATATATTGCTCTCTCTGGATTTATTCCACACTGGGTGTGGCATTTCTGCCCTACATCTGCCCCGTAGTGTGCATTGCTGAATGTGGTCCCCCATCTCAAGATGACTACTGAGCATTTAACATTGTCTGGGAGCTTCTCCATCAGTCTCATGGTGGTTTCTGACCACCTTAGTCTCTGCTACCAGCTTCTGGGGTTGACCTCTTCAGGGCCAGCTGCTAGTGATCTCAGCTCTAGTCAGTTTGTAATGAATGACTAGAATGTTCCTGATAAAGACGTATTGATAGCTCTTTAGCCTTAGCTACTACACCCAACTAACAAATGCCAGGCAAAGTGTTCTGAGGCTAAGATTAAGTCTTTTCACTCCCTACCTTTCTAATGGATCTCTCATTTAAGGTTAGTCATTTTCTTTTTTTAATTATTTTTAAATTCTGAACTTAACATTTCCAAGTACATAGTAGAAGAGAAAAAGAGGAGCACTTAATCCCTCCCCTTTCCTTTTCCCAGTTCACTTTTTACTTTATTGTATTTTTACACTATATTCTTTTTGCCCCTAATCTTCCCTTACCTGGCTCAGAAAAGTGAAGTTCTTTGGTCCCCAATGCTCCCATCTCAATCAATGTCCATGCTTTTATAATTTTCTCCTACAACAGCAAATTCTTCCCAGTGTTTCCTCACTTCTTCCTTCCTTTCCCTTCCTTTCTCCATTTCTTTCTTTCTTTTTTCCCTTTTCTTTTCCCTTTACTTCTCCTTCTCTCCTTCCCTTCTTGCTTCTTTCTTTCCTTCCTTCCTTTCCAATAATTCCAGGATTTTGGAGGATATTGAAGCTAAGAAAGCTTAACTCATGTCCTAGTTTGCCAGGAGGTTCAGACTAGTGAGTTGTCTGCACAGACGGAAAAGGTTAGATGGGACAGTGAAATATATTTAATAGTCCTAACTGGCCTTCTTACTAGTCTTTGTGCAAGGCACAGCTATATCCTGACTGGGCATTTTCACTGGTTATCCCCCATGCCTAAAATGTTCTCCTCATTTCTATCTCCTGGCTTTCTCACCTTCCTTCAAGTCCCAGCTAAAATCCAACTTTCTTCAAGAAACCTTTCCCAGTTCCCCTTAATGCTAGTGCCTTCCATCTAAGCCTACTCCCAATGTGTCCTATATCTATCTTGTTTGCACATTGTTGTTTGTGTGTTATCTCCCCCATTAGACCATGAGCTCCTTAAAACTTGTTTTTGCCTTTCTTTGTATCCCCAGCACTTACTGCAGTGCCTAGTATATATGGTAGGTGCTTAATAAATGCTTGTTGACTTGATTTCTTGGCAAAGTATAACAGGTGATGGTTTCATGTTTTAAGTATTTGTTACTGAATGCTTTATGAATCTTTTATGCTTTAAGTATTTCTTTTGTAATGATGGAAATAAATAGCTTTGCTATATCTCTTTATCCACTTTGTAGATTTTCTAGAAGGGAACTTTAGAAGGGACATCTCTTTTAGAGGAGATGCTTCATGCCTTAAACTTTAAAAGATCTTTCCCTGGGGCAGCTAGGTGACACAGTGGATAGAGCTCCAGCCTCAGAGTCAGAAGGACCTGAATTCAAATCTGACCTCAGACATATAACACTTACTAGCTGTGTGACCCTGGGCAAGTCACTTAACCCCATTGCCTAGCAAAAAAACAACAACAAATAAAAGATCTTTCCCTGAATTCTGATTTGGGGGCATAATGAGCCACAATGGGGGAGGGGGGAGAGGGAGGAAAGCTGCCCTCAATCTAACTTTCCACTATGCTTATGTTGGTTGTTTTTTATGATTCAATTGGATTATGGGATTTTTAGATTTAGAATCAGAAACTTAAATATCACAACAACCCTGTAAAGTGCTATTATCATCCCCACTTTACAGTTGAGGAAACTGAGGGAAACAGAGGTTAATTGACTTCCCCAGGGTCACAATAGCCTGAGGTTAAATTTGAACTCCAGGCCCAGTGCTCTATCCACTGAGCCATTTTTTAAGAGAAGGCAAGGGGAGAGGTGAAAAGCCAATAGAATATGACTAGATAGGGGGATTTGGGAATTTTTTAACTTAAAGGTAGTACATTTGTGGGTGATGGAAGGATCAGGAGTACAATCATCTTTGTGTGTGGCTGAGGTGGGGTGGAGGAGTAACTCTTAGGAAGTGAATAGGTTGAAGAAATAAATAGTTAGCATGTTTGAGGGATAATCAACACTAGTTGACACAGTGGATAGAACACTAGCCCCGGAGTCAGGAAGACTTTAATTCAAATCCAGCCTCAGACTCAAACTAGCTGTATGACTCTGGGCAAGTCACTTAACCCTATTTGCCTCAGTTTCCTCATCTGTAAAATGATCTGGAGAAGAAATGGCAAATTATTCCAGTAGTTTTGCCAAGAAAACCCCAAAAAGGGGTCATGAAGAGTCAGACATGACTGAAACAACTGAACAACAACAACAAAGTATGAAGGCAGGAGTTGAGGGGGTGAGAAAATTTGTGAACCAGATATTGAACTCATTGAGGAAGGAAGAGAAGTGACCTAGAGGTCTCTATACCCCTTCCTTCTACCCCCTACTAAGAGGGATCTACTGGGATTTTGATTTAGTGGTAGAAATGAGTGGCATGAACCTCAAAGGAAGAGAGGTTACTGAGTGATGGAGATAGGGGAGAACTTGGAAGTGGCAATGTAATAAGGAGTATTCCAGTCCTTCACCTCAAGCAGTGAAGTGAGGAGAAAGAATAAAGGTGGAGTCAGTATTGTAAAGGGTAGCCAGGGAGGCTGTGCCATCAGGGAGTAGCCAGATTTTAGTAATAGCTAGTAGATGGAAGGAGTGGAAAAGGAGAAGATTTAGGAATGAAAGGAAGTTTGCTGTCTATGGAACAGGCATTCCAGAGGGCACCATCCAACCTTTTCTGTCTGTGCAGACAATTCACTAGTCTGAATCTCATACAAACCAGGACATGACTTAAGCTTTCTTAGTCCTTTCAGCTTCAGTATCCTCTTTCTGGATTCTCCTGGAATTATTGTAAAGGAAGGAAGGAAGGAAGGAAAAAAAGAAGCAAGAAGGGGAGGAGAGAAAGAGAAGTAAAGGGAGAAGAAGAAAGAAAGGAATGAAGAAAAGGTGTCTCCAGGGCCTACCTCAGTGTGTTTCTAAGTGTTTGTTGAATCTAATAGTTGTTAATGTGGTTAGGACTTTTCCTAGAAGACATAACACAATAGTTAGGTAACACATTTGTTGAGACCTATTACCATTCATCATCTTGTGAAGTTCAGGAGAGGCAAGTTTTGATGTAGTGAGTATAGAAGAGAGGGCCCAAAGACTGGAGTGGAGGGACAGAGCAGAACCCCAAGTGGCACAGCAATGTGGTGTGCTTTGAATGAAGACTAAAACTGGGGTGCTCATGTAGCTAGCGCTCTCTGGCCACTGTGCCTAGGAGTTTAAATCCTGGTGTGGCTGGAATGTGTGCTGGAGCTAAGATCAGTTAAAGGACAATGAAAGTTTAATCCCCACCTTAATCCATAACCCCCCCCCACACACACACATACCCATCCTTTCTCCTCTAAATGGCATTTTCTTCCAAATGTCTTCACTCCTTTTGTAGTTGTTGAGTTGTTTTCAGTCATTTCTGACTCTTCACGAGCCCATTTGGGGTTTTCTTGGTAGAGATACTGGAGTGGTTTGCCATTTTCTTCTCTAGCTCATTTTACAGAGGAGGAAACTAAGGCAAATAAGGTTAAGTGACTTGCCCAGTATCATACAGCTAGGAAGATTTGAACTTAAGGAGATGAGTCTTCCTGTCTCCAGACCCAGTGCTCCACCTAGCTGCCCCTTTATTCCTTTAAGCTATTCTTAATTCCTGATTTTTTTAATATAAAACTATAATTGGTCATGTGATCTGTTTTATTTTTAATTGAGAAAAGAGGGCATCATCAGAGGAGTCCTACAAATGGCTTGAGTTTTTATCCTAATTGGAGGGCTCTGAGATATTATACAGCAGAGTCCACTAAACCAATAACCCTTTGGGCTTCCATATGTTAACATTACTTATGTTATATTGTATTTTTATTTTTAAAAAATATTTCCCAGTTAAATATTTTAATATTTACATTTTACAATTATATTTTAATGGGGGGAGGGGTGTGTGTTTGACACTTCTGCTACAGAGAACTTTATTATTTTGATTATTAAGAACTTTTGCCACACTTCCCAATGCAGGCTCTAAATTGGGTCTCACACTTGTCTTATGCCCCTCAGGCTAAAAGCACAAGGTGGGTAGCCAGTATATGGGGTAGGCATGTGAGTTATGTGGTGGTCTTCCTTCACTGTAACCTTCCTAGAGCTAGGCCAGTGGAGCAAGGGCAATGACTGAGAAGTCACTCAGTTCAGTGGAAGGAGAAAGTGATGTCTAGGAAGAGTGGCCATGCTTAAAATTCCAAGGGTGGGGAGCAGGGGACAACCGCAGACAACTAGTGCCACTTTTCTATAGGTTTGCTTTCCACCACTCCATACCTTGCCAGATAGTGCCACCTACTGGTGGTAACAGGAAGCCAGAGGTCCAGTTGTGTAATGGAATGAGATGCTTAAAGGGGGAAGGGGTAGAGAAAGGAGGTAGACCATGGGTGAGGTGGGGAAAGCCCAGAAAACAAACAGACAAAAAAATATCATCTATCTTACGGTCTCCCCCTCTACTATACTATATCAGAGGACTCTTGATTACCACTTTTAGAGAATAACTATGCCCATAAAATTCACTAATAACCTGCTCAAACAACTATGTGACACCAGTCACAACAACCATCTCAAGACTAACAGCTTCCACTATACCCGTGACACTGTTATTATCGAGACAAACACCCAAAGACAAACAACTAACAACTAAAGAAGACAAAAGTCTTGAAGAACACTGTAAGGGATAGAGCACTGGGCTTAAAGACAGAGGGCCTGGGTTTGAATTTAGTCTCTACCCAAGGCATCCGTGAGAGAGTGATAGAAACCTGGCCTCAAAGAAAGGAGGACCTGGCTTCAAATACTGCTTCTGACACATGCTGGCTACTGACCCTGGACAAGTCATTCAGCCTGTTAGTGCATGAGTAGAGAGTAGGGATCACCCACCTTGAGAATTACGATGATCAATGTAAAATTTTTTTTAATCTCTTCTGAATAAAAGAACACTTTCCATTGAAAGGATCACAAGCCATTCACTTATTAAGTGCTTACTACGTGCTGGACACTGTGCTAAGCCCTAAGAATACAAAAAGAGGCAAAAGAAAGTATATGGGGTGTTCAGGGAGAGCTAGCACCTCTGGTGTGAGGGCTTGCTGAGCCCTTTTCAAGGCTGTTCATCTACATTTGGTGTCCACCTGTCACCCAGCTCTCATCTATGGCTCCAAGAAGCTGTGCAGTGGCCACCTCATGGTAAAACCATCTTGGCAGAAGGGCCTTAGACTAACCAACAGGCCTCAAACCCATAGTGAGTTAGGGGGAAGTCTACCCCAAGCATGTGAAGACTTCTCCTCGTTGAATAGGTAGATGAGAACAATATTGTTCCAATGGCCATGAAGATGACTGAAGCAGGTGCTGGAAAGCTCTGAGAGCTTGGGCACCTCAAAAACACCAAGGTCATCTGCATCTCAAGCTATCACCAGTCATCTTGACTTCAGTCTTGCCACTAAACTTTGATGACTCTGGAAGAGAGATTGAGACTGACAACTTCGCGCAACTCTGCCTCTGTCATGGTTCCTCTTCAGAAATAAAGGATGGGGGCAGCTAAGCAGTGCAGTGGATAGAGCACCAGTCCTGGAGTCAGGGGGACCTGAGTTCAAATCCAGCCTCAGATACAAGCCTGGGCAAGTCACTTAATCCTGATTGCCTCAAAAAAAAAAAAAAA
>NW_020954589.1:6326017-6337467 GCF_900497805.2 Vombatus ursinus
AAAAAAAAACTAAAAAAAAAACTAAACCATTTTTAAGTAGCTCTGTCTCTCTAAAAAGTCTAGAGTCACAAGGAACAAATCTCTTTATCATGACAGTCCTTCAAAGACTTGAAAACACTGTCTTTAATTCTGCAAACTAAACACCCCCAGTTTCTTAAAAAAATTGTTATATGAGGATTAGTCCTGGGAACAGATGATGACAAGGGACAGGAATTGCCAGAGTATTGATTCCCTGCTCTTTACTAGTTTTCCTGAATACAATATCTTTTTGTTTTTTTGCTTGGCAATGGGGTTAAGTGACTTGCCCAGAGTCACATAGCTAGTATGTATCAAGTATCTGAGGTCATATTTGAACTCAAGTCCTCCTGACTCCAAGGCAGGTGCATCATGGAAGATAAAATGGACAATTCTGAATACATGAAATTAAAAAGCTTTTGCATAAATACCAATGAAGTTGAGATTAAAAGAGAAGAGCAGATAATTGGGAAAATCTTCACAACAAGTTTTTTTCTGACAAAGGTTTCGTTTTTTAAAAATAAAGAATTTATTCAAATACATAAAGATAGGAGCTCTTCATCAGATAAATGGTCAAGGCAGCTTTCAAAAGAAAAAATCCAAACTGCCAACAGCCATGTGAAAAAATGCTCCAAGTCACTAATAATTAGAGAAATGGAAATTAAAGCAACACTGAAGCTCTACCTCACATCTGTCAGATTGGCAAGATTGGCAAAAAAAAAAAAAAGAAAGAAAATGATGTATATTTGGACAAGTGGCAGAAAAACAGGTACATTGATGCTCTTTTGGTCAAGCCATGAACTAGCAAAGCCATTTTGGAAACAATTTGGAATTATGCTTAAAAAGCTACCAAACTGTGCAAACTGTGTACACCTTTTGACCCAATGATAATAGTACTAAGCCTATACCCCACTGAGATCAGAGAGGGAAAAAACTCATAGAAATAAAAAAATTTATAGCAGCTCTTCTTATAAAAGCAGACCTGGAACCTAAAGGGGAGCCCTTTAATTATGAAATGGCTAAACAAATGCAATAAAATACTATTGTGCAATAAGTAATTATGAAAGGAACAGTTTCAATGAAACTTGGGAAGTCTTGTATGAGCTGATGCAGAGTAAAGTGAGCAGAACAAAAACAGTTTATACAATAACAACTCTGTAAAAAACAAACAACTTGGAAAGACTTAACTCATATCCACATAGAAACCCATCATGATTCCAGAGAACTGATAAATAGATTTCTTAATAGAAAGGTGACGGACTCAGGATACAAAAAAAAGTCTGTTTTTTGGACAGAACCATTGCAAAAATTTGTTTTGCTTTACCATATCTATATCTATATATAACAAAGGGTTTTTAATTAATATTTTCTTTTTTTCAATGGGGGAAGAGAAAATTGATTTTTGTTCTTTGAAAAAAATAATTAAAAAAATAAAGGTAAAAGTATCCTTTGACAGAAGCAGCTTCTGTTTCCCACCCCCCCCCCATCTGCAACTTCCTGGATTTCTCAGGAAAGGCAGGACTGTGATGAATTCTGAGCATTCTGGAATTCTCTGGGGTTGTTCTAGTGTCTAGAACGGGATATTTGAAAAGAGTTTGTCATGTTTTGTGGGAGACACAATCAGCCAGCAAGATAGAAAGCCAGAGATGGTCCCTGGCAGTCCCACTGGGAGAAGCTTAGAGGAACATTGAAGGCATGCCTGTGCTGTATGCTGCCTAATAGGAATTTGGAAATAGTTCTAATTTGCTAGCTGGGAGGTACAGATTATTTACCCCAGCCATTCACCCAAACAACAGAGAAAGCTGGAGCTCTGCAAGAGGATTTTTCTCACTTTCTCACTTGTCCTTAATACAAAAAAGGCCTTTTAGCTGTATGTATAAAAAACCATGCACAGAAAATGGTGGGAGGGGGAAGAGATGGGATAAAGTTGTGACATCAGGTCCTGTCCAGAATAGTCCTGAATTTCCATTGCATTTTAATTCTTATCCTGTATTTCTTATTTTTGTATTTGTATTTAGTTAAGACCATTTAATCTATGTGTAATTCCTTTTGGAGTTACATTAACAGGAAAGAAATTCAATTCCTTTGAAATTGGGGAGAGGTGAGGGAAGAGAGGGACAGTGACAGAGCTAGTTGATAAGTTATGAATTATTATTGAGAATAGTTATACTCTGCGATAGAAAAACAGGAAAAGGCAACTAGAGGCAGCTGTGGTCTCAATCCACTAGATAGTAATCAAGTTGCTCAAGCTTGGAAAGACCAGTGGCTGTCCATGCCTAGTGGCTCGTGTTTATAACTCAGAGCTCCTAAAGCCACCTGGTGGTTTGCCTAGATATAGCATCCCAAGGAGTTATAGCTGTGCCATCCTTTCCCCCACTCCCAACCGAATGTCCCATTTGCGGGCATATAGCCTTTATAAATAGGAATTCATCCTTGAGATTTTACAGGATGGCAGAGGGATGAAAGCTGTGGAAGCTTTTTAGCTGAAGGCTATTTTCCTCTCTTTTTTAAAAAAAATCAATTTATTTTATTCTCAATTCCAAATTTTCTCCATCTCCCTCCCATCAAGAAAACAAGAAAAATAAAACCTGTTACCTATAGTCGATGAAATACTTGAAAAATCCTAGAGATTCAACTAAAAAGCTAGCTGAAACAATTAATCATTTTAGCAAAATAGCAGGATATAAAATAAACCCACATAAATCATCAGCATTTCTATATATCACAACAAAACTCTGAAAGGATAGTAAGAGATATTCTGTTTAAAAATAACCATAGACAGCACAAAATACCTGGAAGTATACCCACCAAGACAACCCAGGAACTACAAGAACATAATTATAAAACATTTTTTATGCAAAAAAAGTCAGATTTAAATAATTGGAGAAATATTAATGTTCACGGGTGGGCAGAGTCAATATAATAAAAATGACAATTCTACCTAAACTAATCTACTTATTCAATGCTATCACAATTAAATTAACAAAAAAATTATTTTATTGTGCTAGAAAAGAATAACAAAATTCATTTAGAAAAACAAAAGGTCAAGAATATCAAAGGAGTTTAATGAAAGCAAATGTAAAGGAAGGAGGTTTAGCAGTACCAGATCTTAAAATGTATTATAAGATGGTAATTATCAAAACTCAATCTAGGACTAGCTAGGAAATAGAAAGGTAGATCAGAGGACTAGAGTAGACCTACAATAATACACAGTTGTAAATAATTATAGCAACTTTATCTTTGACAAATGTAAAGATTTAAGATTTGGCAAAAATTGTTGGGAAAATTGGAAAGCAGTCTTGCAGAAACTAGGTACAGACCAATATTTTGCACCATTTACCAAGATAAGGTCAAAATGGATACATGACCTAGATAAAAGGGGAGATATAAGTAAATGAGAAGAACATGAAATGTATTACCTATCAGACTTATAGATAGGAAAAGAATTTATGAATGAACAAGAGATAATTTTGTAAGATGTAAAATGGATAATTTTGATTACATGAAATTGAAAAGGGTTTGTACAAATAAAACCACAGTAGCCGAGATTAGAAAGAAAGTAGAAATTTTTGGGGGAGGGAAGAGACAGAATTTTATAGACAGTTTCTCAAATAAAGGTCTCATATCTCAAATATGTAGAGAACTTTGTCAAATTTATAAGAATATGAGTCTTTCCCCAATTGATAAATAGTCAGAGGATATAAATAGGCAGTTTTTGGATGAAGAAACCAAAGATATATATATAGTCATATAAAAAAGTGCTCTAGTCATTATTGATTAGAGAAATGCAAATTAAAACTACTTCGGGATATCTTACACTTATCAGATTGGCTAAAATAATAGAAGGGGAAAATGACAAATGTTGGAGTGGATACAAAAAAATTGGGAAGCTAATCCACTGTTGGTGGAACTGTGAACTGATCCAAACATTTGGTAGAGCAATCTGGAATTATGCCCAAAGAGTTATAAAATTGTGTATACCCTTTGACCCAGCAATACCACTATTAGGTTTGTTTCCCAAGGTGACCAGGGAAAAAGGAAAAGAACATATATGTTCTAAAATATTTCTAGCAGCTCTCTTTGTGGTGTCAAGGAACTGGAAACTGAGGGGATGTCCATCAATTGAGGAATGGCTAAACAAGTTATGGTATATGATTGCAATGGAATACGACTGTGCTGTAAAAAATGATGAGCAGGTTGATTTTAGAAAAACATAGAAAGACTTGCATGAAATAATGAAAAGTGAAATGAGCAGAACCAAGAGAACATTGTATATAGTAACAGCAATATTGTTTGAAGAATAACTGTGGACTTCCACGTCAGGGAGCCAAGATGGCAGAGTAAGAAGTAAGTCGCTCTCACCCTCCCTTATTGACCTCTGAAACTCAGAAAATATTGCCCCAGGAAAAAGCCCTGAGTCATCAGAAAGATGGGGCATAGCAGTCTTGTAGCCCAGGAAGTCTGGGGAATAACAGGAAAGGTCCCTCTCGCTCTGGGGGACAGAGAGTAGTACAGGATGGGAGGCATTCTAGCAAGCCAGTAGCAAGCCCCACGTCAGCATACATGGGGAGATACTGAGCCCCAGGGTGATGAAGCAGGCAAACGCCAACACCAGGAACCCCGCCCCCATCCCCCACGTGCCTCAGCAGAAACAGCAGAACTGGTAGACACCAGCTTGGAAAACCACCACGTATGACAGCATTCTCCAGCAGCCAAACATATGAATGCAAGGCCTGGGTGAGCAAACATCCAACAGGTGCCAGACTCCCCACTCCTACCCTAAGAGCTCCAGTGTTGCTGACCGCAGCCCAACACCAGGTAAGCTGCCAGAAATCTACAGCCTCCAACTGCCAGCACCTGAGGCCTCAGCACACAAAGCCAGTGACCAGATCCCAGGCTCAGAGCACAAGAAGGTTGGGTCAGTGACCCCTGCACTCCAGCAGGACAGCTCAACTTTTTTTAAAATCAGGAAACAGACAAACACCATGAACAAAAAGCAGAAACGGACAATAACCATAGATTCTTATTATGAGGACAGGGATCAAGGCACAAATTTAGAAGAGGACGACATTGTCAATATACCCATATCCAAAACTTCAAAGAAGAATATGAACCGGTCTCCAGCCCAAAAAGCCTTCTTGGAAGAGCTCAAGAAGGATTTCAAAAGTCAAACAAGAGAGGTAGAAAAAAAATTGGGAAAAGAAATAAGAGGTATGCAAGAGAGAGTCAATAGCTTGGAAAAGGAAAAACAAAAGTTAACTGTAGAAAACAAGTCTTTAAAAAATAAAATTGGCCAAATGGAAAAAAAGTACACTGAAGAAAACAACTCCTTAAAAATTCTACAATTCTACAATTGACCAAATGGAAAAGGAGGCACAAAATCTAAAAGAAGAAAACAATTTGTTAAAAATTAGAATTGGGGAGCAGCTAGGTGGTACAGTAGATAAAGCTCCTGCCTTGGAGTCAGGAGGACCTGAATTCAAATCCGGCCTCAGGCACTTGACACTTCCTAGCTGTGTGACCTTGGGCAAGTCACTTAACCCTGATTGCTTCACCAAAAATAAATAAATAAACATTAGAATCAGGCAAGTGGAAGCTAGTGACTCTATGAGAGATCAAGAATCAGTCAAACAGAAACAAAAGAATGAAAAAATAGAAGAAAACATAAAATACCTCATTGGTAAAGCAACTGACCTGGAAAATAGATCTAGGAGAGACAATTTAAAAATTATTGGTTTACCTTAAAACCATGGTGAGAAAAAGAGCCTGGACAGCATCTTTTGGTAAATCATTAAGGAAAACTGAGGTCCTAGAACCAGAGGGTATAATAGTCATCAAAAGAATCCACCAATCACCTCCTGAAAGAGATCCCAAATTGAAAACACCAAGGAATATTGTAGTCAAATTCCAAAATTACCAGGTCAAAGAGAAAGTACTACAAGCAGCCTGAAGGAAACAATTTAAATATCATAGAACCACAGTCAGGATTACACAGGACTTTGCAGTTTCTACATTAAAAGATCAGAAGGCATGGAATACAATATTCTGTGAGGCAAAGGATCTTGGATTACAACCAAGGATCAACTACCCAGTGAAACTGAGCATAATTCTTTCAGGGGAGGAGATGAACACTCAATGAAATAGGGGACTTCCAAACCTTCCTGATGAAAAAGAGCAGAGCTCAACAGAAAATTTGATCTTCAAATACAAGACTCAAGAGAGGCATAAAAAGGTAAACAGGAAAGAAAAAAAAACAAGACGTTATTAATAAGAGCAAACTGTTTATATCCCTTCAGAGGAAGATGACACTTCTAACTCTTGAGAACTGTATTATAATTATTATGACATTTAAAAGGGGTATACATAGACAGAGGGCATGGGTATAAGTTGACTTTGATCTGATGATAAAAAAATCTAATTAAGTGGTGAAAAGGTATTGTATTGGGAGAAGAGGAAAGGAGGAGATAAATTACATCACATGAAAAGGCACAAAAACCAAATACAGTAGAGGGAAAGAAGGGAGGGAGATGAGCATTGTTTGAACCTTACTCTTGTCAGATTTGGTTCAAAGAGGGAATAAAATACTCAGTTAAGTATAGAAATCTAACTTACCCTATAGGAAGTAGGAGGGGAAAGGGAAAAGAAGAGGGAGGGAGTGAATAGAAGGGAGGGAAGACTGAGGGAGGTGATGGTCTAAAGCAAAATTCTAGTGAAAAGGAAAAGGAAGAAGGGAGAGAGAAAAGCATAAATGGGAGGTAAATAGGATGGAGAGAAAGACACAGGCAGTAATCATAACTGTGAATGTGAATGGGATGAACTTTCCCATAAAACAGAAGTGGATAGCAGAGTGGATTAAGAACCATAATCCTACAATATGTTGTTTACAAGAAACACATTTGAAGCAGAGGGATAAACACAGAGTAAAAGTAAAAAGCTAGAGGAGAACATATTATGCTTCAGCTGAAGTAAAAAAAAAAGCAGGGTAGCAATCCTGATTTCAGACAAAGCAAAAACAAAAATAGATCTAATTAAAAGAGATAAGGAAGGAAACTTGGGTACCATAAAGGTACCATAAACAATGAAGTAATATCATTACTAAACATATATGCACCAAGTGGTATAGAATCCAGATTCTTAGAGGAGAAGTTAAGAGAGGTACAGGAAGAAATAGATAACAAAACTATACTAGTGGAAGACCTCAACCTCCCCCTCTCAGAACTAGATAAATCTAACCACAAAATAAACAAGGAAAAAGTTAAGGAGATGACTAGAATTTTAGAAAAGTTAGATATGGTTGACCTCTGGAGAAAATTGAATGGGGATAGAAAGGAATATTTTTTTCTTCACCTATTTTTCCAAATAGTTTATATAATATTGAAATTAATTATTCTTTAAATGTTTGATAGAATTCACTTGTAAACCCATCTAGATGGCCCTGGAGACTTTTTCTTAGGGAGCTCATTGATGGCTTGTTCACTTTCTTTTTCTGAAAGAAAATTTTTTTTTTCTCAGCAGTACATGGTACCTACACAAAAACTGACCATATACAAGTGCATAAAAACCTCACAATCCAAATGCATAAAGGCAGAAATATTAAATGAAGCCTTTTCAGATCACGATGCAATAAAAATTACATGTAACAAAGGACCATGGAAAGATAAACTAAAAATTAATTGGAAACTAAATAATCTAATCTTAAAGAATGAGAGCATCAAAAAACATATCATAGAAACAATCAATAACTTCATCCAAGAGAATGACAATAATGAGACAACATACCAAAACTTTTGGAATGCAGCAAAAGAGGTTCCTAGAGGAAGTTTTATATCTTTAAATGCTTACATGAATAAAATAGAGAAAGAAGAGATCAATGAATTAGGCATGCAACTAAAAAAGCTAGAAAAAGAACAAATTAAAAATCCCCAATTAAATATCAAATTAGAAATTCTGAAAACCAAAGGAGAGATTAAGAGAATTGAAATTAAGAAAACTATTGAAATAATAAATAAAACTAAAAGCTGGTTTTATGAAAAAAAACATTAAAATAGATAAACCTTTGGTAAATTTGCTAGCATCAAAAATGAAAAGAGTGAATTCATCACCAATGAAGAAGAAATCAAAACAATAATTAGGAGCTATTTTGCCCAACTGTATGCCAATAAATTTGACAATCTTAGTGAAATGGATGAATATTTATGAAAATATAAATTGCCTAGATTAATGGAAGAGGAAATGAAATACGTGAAAGAACTATGGAGTCTGAATGCAGATGGAAGCGTACTATTTGCTCTTTCTTTTTGTTTTATTTCTTCTTTCTCTTGGTTCCTCCCATTAGTTTTAATTCTTCTATACAACATGACTAATGTGAAAATATGCTTAATATTTGTAAGTATGTGTAAGTAGCGCTTATATCAGATTGCATGCCATCTTGGGGTTCAGCACAGAGGCTTAAACCTGTGTAAGTTACAGGAATAGGGGCTAACTGGTAGCTGTGTTGCCCACTAGTTATCCATCTACTAAGCACTGTCCCCAGTATTCATAGACTTTTCTGTCTGTTTCCCTATGCTGACCTGGGTTGGGAAAAATGACTCACTGTGGGATTTTTTTCCCTTGATTTCCCCATCAGGATTCAATCAGATGTATTTTCTCAATATATTTGAAGGAGTTTTGGCGGAGAGCTCACCACTTCTTCCTGTTACTTAGTCACCTTGGCTCCACCATCCAGAACTCATTATCTTACACTATTATCTGAAAATTGTAAAGAGCTATGTTGATGTGGTATATCACTTGTATAGACCTTAAAGTGATTCTAGACTATGAACAGTGCCTTTGGGTTACATTCAGAAACAAACACACTGCCCGCCCCAACCCCTCAGTCAGCTACCACTTGTTTCTCATAAATGTTCTCTCTCTGGATTCAAAGGCAGTTTTGTGGGTCTACATTGGAATATTTTCATTAATTACCAAAATTACAAAAATCCTCTCTCTAATCTGCTCATCGCCCATCCCAGAATTAACCAGGAAAATCTCTTCTCCCAGAGCTTAGTTTCCTCCACTCAGTCTCAAACTACAAACTTTTAGGTATAGGCAAAATCACTGATGCTGGCCATTAATTTATTAGCAGTATCAAATAATAAACACAGTTAAACTCTTTTTTTTTTTTGGTGAAGCAATTGGGGTGAAGTGACTTGCCCAGGGTCATACAGCTAGTAAGCATCAAGTGTCCAAGGACAGATTTGAACTCAGGTCCTACTGACTCCAAGGCCAGAGTTCTATCCATTGCACCACCTAGCTGCCCCTACAGTTATGCTCTTAAATAAGAGTTTACTGGTGCTCATAGCAAAAGTTATCTTAATGCCTTGAGAAAATAAGGGAAAGAAAAACTGCTGAATGTACTTCACCCTCACAAATTGCCAGTAACTACCACCAGCTGCCGCAATTACTGGTTGCCTGGTCTCAGCTTCAATTGTGACAGATGAACTGTCACAAGTCTGTCTTCTCTTGCTCTCAGCTGCATGTTTCTGCTTGTGTCCCCCATCTTGCCTCCCCTATGATGCCCCAAAACTTAAGGGACAGTCCCTTCCTTGAGATAGCTGGAATCCCAAAATAAACAGGTTTTCTGAATTCTGAGCCCTTCTTGGAGTGTGTGTGAAGTTGATTTCAAGGATTCTCTATCCTTCCATAATAGTCTTCTAAAATCTCCATGATCCTTCTGAAAGCATAGCATTTTATTCAAAGTCTTTATGATTCCATGAGGTTCTCAAAAGTCTCTGTGATGCTGGGTCCTGGCAACCTGGAGCTACTTGTTAAAAGATCTCAGTCAACAAGTATTTAATAAGTGCTTACTAGGTGCTAGACACTGTGATAACCACTAGAAATACAAATACAGGGGTAGCTAGGTGGCACAGTGGATAGAGCACTGGCCCTGGAGTCAGGAGGACCTGAGTTCAAAACCAGCCTCAGACACATAATACTTCCTAGCTATGTGACTCTGGGCAAGTCATTTAACCCCAACTGCCTCACACACACAAAAAAATACAAATAGAAAGAAAGACAGGCTCTGACCTCAAGGAACTTGCATTCTAATAGGTGAGGACAATATGAAAAAGAAAGCTGAAAAAGGCAAGGTTATAAGTAGCCAGCATGGGAGCATGGTAGAGAAAGTCTGAAGTCTTGGCAAGGAAGATGACATAGCTGACCTGGTAACCTCCTTAAATGAAGGTTCTGGAAGTATCCATGCAATCAAAGGGAGAAGCCACCCAGGCAGACAATATGTCCAATGAGTAAATTCCATTGCAAGCTTGAGCTCCATGGTGAAAAGCTAGGAGATGGTAAAGGAAGTTCAGGAGTACAATCTGGAGATGTCACTGATAAATGTATGACTGAGGAAAACCAGAAACAGAAGGACAAGAAAGTTCAGTTTGATCTAAACCTTCTGAAACCATATAGAGATTGGTGGTTTGATGATGTGAACAAGTTTTTCAGGACCTGGCCAATTGCCTCATCCATACATCAATGCTGGCCTGTAGAAACCCAATAAGCCACTTGTCCTTCAACTTGAAAAGCTATTGAGCAATCCTGTCCCAAGTGAACAATAGGTCATCACCAAATATTGATTGCATTTGCCAGTAGAGAACTGACAATGAGGCTCATTATACCACACAAAAACTACAGTTCTTGATTTTGAAGTAGGCTGTCACCTAAAAGTTCAAAGACCCCATGCATGGAGCTAAGTTTTAAGTATCAAAGAGCTACTGATCTATGGATTTTGACAGCACCAAGTTGGACGCTATTTTTCAGAGATGGGTAGTCAACTATGAATTCAGGATACACTAATTTCCAAGGGAAAATATCATAAATGTGAACATTCTATCCAATACACAACATGATATTGAAGCTATAGTGATACCACTAGAAGGGGTGAAGACAATCTGCCATAACCAAGCATCTGGGCCACAGTCAAACAGGACAGCTGATAGAGATCCATCTTTGTAAATTTTATTTCATTGAGCAAATCATCTCTGCCTCATTTGCTCTTGGATGATTGGCATCACTGGGAGCAATGGCATAATGAAGGACTATCAAAAGTAATACAAACCAAGAAGCAAGGAGGTGACATGCACTCAAGCTTCATTCCCTAGAGGGTGCCTTACCCTTACTACTGAGGCAGTTTTCTAAGGCCTCCCAGAAATGGCCAAGGTAAAGGATTAGAGAGGCTCAAGTAGGCTAGGAAAGGTATGTGGTGATACATTTTCCTAGAGTCTTTGCGTTTTTGTTGGAAGGAAGAAGGGAGAAGGAGGAGGAGAAGGAGGAAAAGGAGAAGGAGAAGAAGAAGAAGAAGAAGAAGAAGAAGAAGAAGAAGAAGAAGAGGAAGAAGAAGAAGAAGAGGAAGAAGAAGAAGAAGAAGAAGAAGAAGAAGAAGAAGAAGAAGAAGA
>NW_020954589.1:6337567-6356981 GCF_900497805.2 Vombatus ursinus
AAGAAGAAGAAGAAGAAGAAGAAGAAGAAGAAGAAGGAGAGAGAGAGGGAGGGACAGGAAGAGAGAGAGAGAAAGATTGAGGTTCTTGAATTTCTTGTTGGGTTTTTTTTCTCTTGATAAAATGCATGGCTACTGTTTCAGTAAGGTTGGGTGGGGCATTGAGACCTGACATCATTCTTATGCAACCATCCCTGAACCTATAAGACCAAGCCAGGGGTTTCATTCACCAAGAGTGGGCATTGCAATACAGACCAGATTGGAGCAATACTGGCACCTGCCAGAAACAGCTGAAAATAACTGCTCTCATGGTGGGATCAAGTGAATTCCATCCTACCGTTATCTTTCTCCCTTGCTGCCCCAGGAAAACTAAGACGTGTGTGTGTACATGTGCATGAGCACATGCATTCATGCACACATATGTGTTAAATGGCAGAAATTCTCATAATGGAAGGTATTAGTATCTGGGAAAACCAGAAAAGACTTCCTGCTGAAGATGGGATTT
The DNA here is from genome assembly GCF_900497805.2 of Vombatus ursinus. NCBI lineage: Eukaryota > Metazoa > Chordata > Mammalia > Diprotodontia > Vombatidae > Vombatus > Vombatus ursinus. The sequence goes on from NW_020954589.1 coordinate 6,338,070, forward strand.
GAGTTGAATCTTGAGAGAAACCAGGAAACCCAAGCACCAGAGGTGAGGAGAGCATTTTAAGGAACTGGCTAACATTTATATAATACTAACAACGTACCATTCACTGTGCTAAGTGCTTTTCAATTATTATCTCATTTAGTCCTCACAATAATCCTGGGAGGTAAGTGCTATTATTTTCCCCATTTTACAGATGAGGAAATTGAAACAGACAGAAGTTAAGTGGCTTGCCCCAGGCTTACACAGCTAGTAAGTGTCTGAGGCTGGATTTGAACTCAGATCTTCCTGACTTCAGGCCCAGCTCTCTATCCATGGACAGCCACTGCAAAGGCTCAGAGATAGGAGAAGTTGCATCCTGTGCAAAGTAAACAACTAGGCAGCTGTGGCCAGATTGGGTGGAGTATAAGTGGGTGGAGTATAAGAAGTCTAGAAAGGGAGAAAGGGCCCAAACAGGACTTTACATTTGATCCTGATGCTAAATGCTCTAAGAGGAACCCTAAGGCCTGAGCTAAAGCACAGTGTTGTCCCTATGTAGCACTACTAATGCATGTGTGCAGGAAAGACACCGAGAACTTCACCCCATGCTTGCTGATGCTTAGGCAAAAGACATAATCATCTTGGATTTTGGAGTTCCAGAGGAAGGAGAGGTTGCAGAGATAAACACAGGACCAGCATAGCTCTTTGGTGAAAGCACACCTATAGAAAGCCTGGCCAGGAGCTGTGACTTCAGACTGTAAAGACTTTCATGGCTTCCATGACTTAGAAGAGCTCTGACAGAAACAAATGATGGCATAATGCTCAAGGTCACTATCAAGAACTTTAAGAAGATGAGAGAGAGCCCTGCCACTAACCTCTGTGTCCCCTGGACAAAATAACAAATCCGTGAAAAGCCACTCTATGCCAAGTACTTGAAAGATTTGCCTGTTTACTAAATAGCCTCAGAGAATAATAGGAACCCTACAAAGAAAATTTCTCACAACCACCTTGACTTTAATTAGTTGGACTCCCTAGTGAGGAGGAGGAAAGGAATAAAGGATTGTCAGTTAAGTGGACTCTGAGGAGAAGAACCTAGTAACTAGCTGTAGACAGACTGTGAGCGTGACAGAGAGTGACTGTTAATGAACTAAATTAATAGTTCTTTAAGGTGATGATTCAGAGGAAAGAAGTCGGTCACTTAACACTAATTCCTAATGGAGTTTGCCTGATAGAGATTTTGGTGGGGAGGGAAGTGGAAAGAAGGGGAAAAGAGGGGAGGGAGAGGAGGGAGGACTGAACCCAGAGATAGCTCCTGTCCTCCCCAGTGCTTTCAGCTGCACTCCTAGGGTAGAGAACAATCCAGCCTCTGAGAATGCTGATAGCATGGTTCTTCTACCATATCGATCTATTGGTCAGAGAAGGGTGACAGTATAGACCACTAACCAGCTCAAATGTCAGTACTGAAAGGTCAGTAGGTCATATAAGGGCTAGAACCATTCAGCCAGTTATCAAGCTAACTTATAATGTTGCCAGAGAAAAAGAAGTGGTTAAACATGCCTCTAGAAATGAAAACACTGATGAATGTGCAGGTGACAAATCCCTAGGATATAACTGCATATGTTGCTATATATTGATTCACATATCATACATAACTGCATGGTTTCTGGGATGTATTTTTGCTGTTTTTTGTTTATTTATTCACTAATGGTATCTGTGTTCCTTCTGCTCCGCCTTATGTTTATTTGCTTATACACCAAATGGCATGCAAGTAGTATTGCTGAATGTGCAAATGATATGTTCTACATGTAATGGAGACATATAGTCACTAAATCAGCTATGTGAATTGACATTTTGCATTGTACTGTGTTTACTGCTAGACAGGTTGGAGAACCCAGAGAGAGTAGTATCAGGAAAATCTAGAGAAGAGGGAGTGCCTCAGAGGAGAGATTGGTCAACGTGCTGCAAAGAGATCAAAAAGGATGAGAGCTGAGAAAAAAATCATTGGATTTGGTAATTAAGAGATCATTGGTAACACTAGCTATAACAAATAAGACACACAAAAGTACAAGGAAGAAAGTATAGGAAAAGAAAGGGAAAAATAGGGGGCAGCTAGATGGTACAGTGGATAGAACACTGGCCCTGGATTTAGGAAGACCTGAGTTCAAATCTGGCCTCAGACACTTGATACTTTACTAGTTGTATGACCCTGGGCAAGTCATTTCACCCCATTGTCTCACCAAAAAAAAGAAGATTATTTTTTGCAGATGATATGATGATCTATCTAGAGCAGGGGTGGGGAACCTGTGATCTCAAGGTCACAAGAAGCCTCGAGGCAGTAGGTTCCCCACCCCTGATCTAGAGACTCTAAAAAAGTCAACTAAAATATGAATTGAAACAATAAATTCAGCAAATTTTCAGGATATAAAATAAATCTACGTAAATCAGCATTTCTGTGTGCCATAAACAAAACTCAGTAAGAAAAGATAGAAAAAGAAATTCTACTGAAAATATCTATAGAATGTATAAAATATTTGGAAGTTTGTCTATAAGAACTATATGAATGTAAATATAAAATGCTCTTTAGAAAATTTAAGAAACACTTAAATAATTGGAGAAATATTAATCATTCATGGGCAAACTGTGCCAATATATAGACAATACCACCAAAATTAATTTACTTTTTCAGTGTCATACTAATCAAATTATTATAGAAATAGAAAACATAAGGAAATTTATCCGGAGGAACAAAAGGTCAAGAACCTCCAGGGGAAATATGGGGCAAACGGGAAGGAAGGGGATGTCTAGCTGTACCAGATCTCAAACTATATTACAAAACAATAATCACCAAAACTATTTAGTATCAGTTAAAAATAGAGAAGTCAATCAGTAGGATATATTCAGCATGCAAAATACAGAAGCGAACACACATAGTAGCCTTGAGTTAAATAAACACAAAGATGCCACCTACTGACCAACTAGTAAGGTAAGAACTAATATTCAGCAAAAACTACTTGGGGAAAACTGAGAAGAAGGCTAGCTGAAATTAGGTGTAGACCAACATCTCACATTATGTAGGTGGCTAGGTGCTATAGTGCTGTACTTAACACTCAGGAAGACATGATTTCCAAACCTACCTCAGGTACTTAGGAGCTGTGTGACCCTGAGCAAGTAACAATCTCTCTCAGCCTCAGTTCCCTCATCTGTAAAATAGGAATAATAGTAATACCTACATCACATGGTTGTTATGTGGATCAGATAAAAATCATAAGCATAAAGCACTTTGCAAAACTTAAAGCAACTATATAAATTCTAGCTAATATTATTATAATTATTTCCACCCCTTACCAAGATGAACTCTGAATGGATACGTTAGATATGAAAAGTCACATTGTAAACAAGTTGGAGGAATGATTCAAATTTATAAGAATAAGAGTTGTTACTGAATGGATAGATAGTCAAAGGAAATAAATAGGTAGCCTACAAAGAGAGAAATTCAATCAATCAACAACCTTACGAAAAAATGCTAAAAAATAAAAGGCTAATTAAAGTGACACTGAGGTTTTATCTCAGCCATTAGATTGACAAATACAAAAAAAAAAAGGAAAACAACTATTACTTGAAGGACCACAGGGCTATACTGCCAGTGGTCCTGTGAATTGGTCCAGCCATTCTGTAGAACAATTTGGAAGTGTAACTCAAAAGTCACTAAACTATGACTCTTACCCCAGTTAGGCTTATACTTGAAAGAGATTTTAAAAATGAGAAAATAATCTATACCTTTAAAAGCAAGATTTCTGATAGCTCTTCTTGTTATAGCAAAGAACTAGAATGCTTAGTGCCCATTAGTTGGGAAATGGATGAACAAATGATAGTTTATGAATGAAATTGAATATTGTTGTGATATAAGAAAGAATAAAAAGAAAAATTTCAGAGAAACCAGAGAAAGTTTATATGAACTGATGCAGAATAAAGTGTGTTGTAGTAGAACAGTTTCTACTATGACGAAAACATTTTAAAGAAAAACAACTTTGAAAGATTTGAGAACTCTAACTGACATCATTCTAGAGGACTTAGAATAAAAAGCATGTTACTCACCTTCTGACAGAGAGGGGATGGACACAAGATGCAGAATGAGATATTCATTTTCCAATACAGCCCGTGTAGGATTTTGTCAATGAGCATTTATTAAACTCCTCCCGTGTACCAGGCACTGTGCTAAGCACTGGAGTATAGAAAGGAAGGGAGTATCCATATATTTGTTGAAATTCCCTAGTATGAAGGTAGGACTGTGAGCCAGGAATTAAATTCACTGAGGAAAGAAGAGGAGCATTCTGGGGGTTGGAAGACAACAGCTACCAGAAATTTGATTGGGGAGTAGATATGGACTAAGTGAACCTCAAAAAAAGAAGAGGTTCCTGAGTGTTGGTGGAGGGAGAACCTAGAAGTGGCAATAGGGAGCAAGGGGTGTTCCAACTCCCCCCACCCCTCAACCAGTGATTTGGGGGAATGAATGAAATTGCAGCCAGTGCTGGAAAGGGAGGCCTGGGAGGCTGTGTTAAGAGGAGGGAGCCCGGTCCCAGTGAGTGCAAGAAGATGGAGGGAGTGAGAAAGGAAAAGATTTAAAATGAAAGCAGCTGTGTAAGATTTGAGTAATTACTTTACAAGGGGCCTGTTTTTGTTTTAATTTTCAATTATGAGAAGGAATCAGAGGGTAAGGGAGTTTGGGGGTAGGATATCCTCCCCTCATGTTGTTGTTGTTTAGTCATTTTCGGTCCTATCCAACACTTCCTAACACCATTTGGGGTTTTCGTGGCAAAGATACAAGAGTGGGTTGCCATTTCCTTCTCCAGCTCATTTTATAGTTGAGGAAACTGAGGCAAAGAGGATTAAGTGACTTGCCCAGGGTCACACAGTTAGGAGTATCTGAGGCCAGGTTTGAATTCAGGTCTTCCTGACTCCAGGCCCTGAAATCTATCCACTGCACAGCTACCCCCACCCTCCCCTCATATCACATACACACACACACACACACACAGACACACACACACACAGACCCACACACACACACACTGAAGCAATTTTTAATGTACAAGCAAAAGGAAGGTCAAAATCATAGACAAGCAGGGCAGCTGTTAGAGTTACATTTTGAATTTATTACATATTTAAAAAGAAAAGCAAGCTGCACATCATAAAGATTTACAGTTTTATCTATAGTAAGTATTTCTGTCCTACTATATATTTCAAAAGGAGGACTAGTAGGGCAGGTAAGTGGCATAATGGATAGAGCACTGGCCCTGGAGTCAGGAGGACCTGAGTTCAAATCTGGTCTCAGACACTGGACATTTACTAGCTGTGTAACCCTGGGCAAGTCACTTAACCCCATTTGCCTAGCAAAAACAAACAAACAAACAAAAAAACCCAGCAACAACAACAACAAAAAAGGAGGATTAGCATCTCTGGTGTGAGGGCTCGCCTAGCCCTTTTCAGGGCTGCTCATCCCCTGGTGTCCACCTAGCACTCAACTCTTACCCTTGGCTTCAAGAAACTGTAGTACAGTATACACCGAGGCCACACCCCAATAAATCCTCTAGGCAGACTGGCTAAACCAGCTTAAGGGTAACCAATGGGCCACAAGCCCATCTATGAGGTAGAAGAGGTGCATACCCAGAGCTGGTGAAGGCTTCCCCTGGGCCGAATGGGTGGATCAGAAAAATTTGTTCCAATGGTCACAAAGGTGGCTGAAGCAGGCTCTGTGGAGAACTTAGAGCTTGGCCAGACATCAAAGATGCCACAGTCATCACTATATCCCAGGCCATTGCCAGTCATCTTGATTTTCATATTGACCCTGAAGTTCAATGATTCTGGGAGAGTGAAGCTAACAACTTTGTGTAACTCTGCCTCACTTAAATCCAATTCACTCTCAAGTCAAGACCTCACCCTGTGACATCACTGGTCCTCTTTGAAAACAGAGGACAAAAACAAGAAAAATGATATATTTCAAAATGCTCGTTTTATTTTGTATTTATTAAGCTTAAAACAAAAACAAATTAAAATATTTTAAAAGACCAATGGACTATTGTGCTATATAAGAAATGATGAGCAGGCTAATTTTAGAAAAACCTGGAAAGACTTACATGAACTGATGTCAAGTAAAGTGAGGAGAACCAGGAAGAACATTGTATACAGTAACAGTAATACTGTGCAATAATCAACTATGACTGACTTAGCTCTTCTCAGCAATACAATGATCCAAGACAATTCCAAAAGACTCAAGATGAAAAATGCTAACCACATCCAGAGAAAGAACTGGTGGAGTCTGAATGCAGATCAAAGCATACTTTTTTCACTTTTGTTTTTGTTGTTTTTTTTCTTGTTCTTTTTTCCTTTTGTTCTGTTTTCTTCCAGAACATGACTAATATGGAAATATGTTTTACATTATTGCACATGTACAACTTATATTAGACTGTTTGAACCTATATCAAACTGTTTCCCAGCTTGGAGAGGCAGGAGGATAGAGAGGGAGAAAAATTTGGAACTCAAAATCTTTCCAAAAATGAATGTTGAAAATTAATTGTAATTGTAATTCCATGTAACAGGAAAAAATAAAATACTATTAAAAAATAAATCATTGGTAACTTGAAAGACAACAGTTTCAGTGGAGTGAAGAGGTCAGAGGCCAAATTGGAAAGGGTTGAAAGGGAGTGAGAAGAAAAGAAAGCAGAGACAAATTCAGGAAGAAGATATAGGACAATAACTTGAGATGGTAGGCTCACATGAAGGCTTTTTAAGGCTGGGGAAATCTGGTCATGTTTGTAGGCAGCAGGAAACAAGGTAGCAGATAAGAAAAGATTAAAGATAAGATTGAGAAAAGGAATGATTATGAGAGCAATCTGCTAGATGGCATTAAGGTACTAGTCAAGACCTTTTGTGGAGGCAAAAGGCCACATCTTCCTCAGAGTAAAGGAGGAGAGAATTGGGGATGTCAACAGCTTTTAAGATGTCAATAGTTTTAAGAGTCAACAGTCTCTATTTTCTCAGTCAAGTATGAAGAGAGTCTTCTGCTGAGATGGAGGGAGAAGCTTGAGGAGAAAAGCCACTGTGAGGAATGGGAAAGAGAACCAATTAGGAAGAAATAGGAGTGACTTGCTGCTAAGAGCCCAATGGAGATTAGATATGAATTTGTAGTGGACATAGTCAACACAATTCTATGACTTACCATGCCATTCAACAACACATGAATAGAAGCCAGGGCTGTGAGTGGTAGGAGTAATACAAGGCTGGGTTTTGGCAAGGCAAATTCAGTGATAGGAAAGGCAGCAAGAAATTGGAATGAATATAAAGAGGTATGTGCCTTCCTCCATGGAAAACTTACATTATATCAACACTAAGGGAGAATGGCTGAGTAGCTCCTCAGAGTGCATTTACACAAACTCTCTAAGCTTGACCCTCCTCCATTTCACTTCCATGGCAGAAGCAGGAACAGATTCTGGGGGCTCTAATTTCTGAGCACCTTTGCGTATGAGTGGATGGGACCTACCTTTTTCTTCTAGTGCTTGTATTGGGAGGTTTATCAATTGTGTCCACCCTGAGCCATTTGATGAAATTTTAGGGTGCAAGGGGCACTTGTGATCAATGAAGCATTAAGATTTTTGCCCCTTTCAGACTTCAAATGATTGTATTTACTGCTTTATAAAAAGGATGAAACCCTCGAGTGGATCACATTCTAAATGACCAGGTTTTAATAGTTATAAAACAGGGGCAGCTAGGTGGTACGGTAGATAGAGCACTGGCCCTAGAATCAGGAGCTCTTGAGTTCAAATCTGGCCTTAGACACGTAACACTCACTAGTTGTGTGACTCTGGGCAAGTTACTTAACCCCAACTGCCTCACCAAAAAAAAAAAAAAAAAGAATTGAGCTAATAGTTATAAAACTGGGAGAAGCCCTTTCTCACTTTATTTAGGATTTATCCCTTTAGCTCTCCATATCTTTAGCTCTCCATATCTTTACTCCTTTAATAGGTATGAAAAAGTTTCTTAGTCAGCTTGATGGAATTACCAGAAAGCTACCCTTTCACTGGCTAAAGGCTTATCCCTACTGGCCTTCAAAAAAGAGCAAAGTCTAAGAGGATCCTCTTCTCTAGAAGTAGAGAAAAGAGCTAGTTAGCTATGGAGGAAGAATCCAGTTCTTGAGAGGGAGTGGCTCTTCACACTTTCCTTTGCACTTGTTCCAAAGTAGCATGGGGAACTGGGAAGAAGAGTAAGGAATTTCTCTCCTACCCACCTATGCTATCTGCAATGGCATCTTGCAATGGAGCAATACACCCAGTAGGAGGTGCTATACCTAGCAGAGAGCAGACCCAAAGAATTCAACCACAAAATGGAGTTACTTGGTGTTGAGGATCAGGGCCAGGGAGACCAGAAGAACAACTTGCCCTAAAAAAGGTCATGACCTGGACATTTCGGTGGGGGGGCAAGGAGAGAGAATAGAAATTACAATTATTTTGCAATATCTTGATGGACTTGTTCAGTCGTTTCAATTGTGTCCAACTCTTTGTGATCCCATCTGGAGTTTTTTGGCAAAGATACTGAAGTAGTTTGCCATTTCCTTCCTCAGCTCATTTTACAGATGAGGAAACTGAGCAAACAGGGTTCAATGACTTGCCCAGGGTCACACAGCTAAGAAGTGTTTGAGGCCACATTTGAATTTGGGTCTTCCTAACTCCAGGCCCTGCACTCTATCCACTTCAACACCTAGCTATCCCCTTCATGGACAAACAAATCTCACAACCACCTGGTAGTCTAATAGTGGAAAATAAGAAATCTAAAAATTACCAACTATGCAAGGACACAGGAAAGCAGATGGTCTCCTTCATTGTTGTAACAACTACTTGCTATCCTTGGACAAGAGATTCTAGAGTGGTCTAGGACTTCTTGCACAACTGTGAAATTGTATTTAGTCTTCGCCTTGTCTCTTATCCTTGAACAGGGAATTTTTTCTTATTCTGGTAATAAATCCTGCCATTCCAAATAATCCTCTTTTCTCCCTTGGCTGATCTGCCTTTTAATCTACCCCTTCCTCTTTTGTGAAATGCTTTACTTATCTATCCTAAGTTGCTGTAACACTAAGCAGGCGGAAAGGTTATGAAACCAAATCTGTATCCCAGGAATCTAAATCTGTGATAAAACTCTTTTGCTTTTAGTTTGGCCACCTATCTTTGACCCACAGTCATCAGACCCTTCCTAATGAGTGTATATCTCTCAAGACAGACCTACTCCCCATTTTCCATCAGCAATTCTGCTAGATTTCCACTCCAGGGAACATCCCGCTTCACCCAGGATAAGCTGATCACCTGAAATCTCATCACCACACTTGCTGATTGACTCTATTTTTGATTCTCAAAACCTCAATCAGTTGCCTCTCCCCTCTGATTGGAGGGCTGGAGGGTAAAGCACTAAACTCCTCCCAAAATCTTCCTTTATAAAGGGCTGGGATCTGCCTCCCTGGGACACCATATCTCTTGGTCCTCCTACTTCCCATTTGTGGATTGCAAGTCCTTGAGAGCAGAGATTATCTTTACTTTTTTTATTTGTATCCCCACCACTTTAGCACCGTGCCTAGCACATAGTTTATCCATATTAATATTATTACTATTATTATTATTTTATGCTATTATAATTACATATTTATATATAACATATGTAATTGTATTATATTACACATAACATATTTTATTATTATTTATTATATATAATGTTGATATATTTATTATATATTATACTACAATATGTTATGTTGTTAATATTAACATTAATGTTTGTTGGATTCAATTAAATTGCATTGAATTGAATTGAAAGAGATGGAGAGAGTTCCCCACCATGGGTCTCCCGGGACTTAGGACCTTTCAGAATTTGAAAGTTCACTGCCAGTTGAGGACACATCCCCTGGATACTCATTTGCCTAAGATACGGAAAAAGCAAACACAAAACACAAAAGAGGGAGTCATTGCCTCTGGAGACCTCCTAAAGCCTGGATGGGGGACAGAGCAATCTTCTCTTCTTTCACTAGATTTTCTAGATGTAGCTGGAAACAACCTACATATTTCATAGCCTAAAAGGAAGGGAAAAAAGGCAGACTTGATAGCTTTTATATATGCAATATCAGCTCTTTCTGTTTAGCAGCCAATTAAGACACTTTTATTAAATGTATTATTAAGTATTTATCAATTTATTAATATTATTTATTAAATTTATTATTTATTTATTATTAAGACACAATTATTCCCCACTGCAAGCCCCTGAGTTATACCTGGTTGTGTCAACCCTCAGAACTTCCCTATGGTTGACCAGAAGTGGCTAGTGAATGTCTACACATATTCCGTACAATCTGCTGTTGGCACCAGAAATTGGGGTCCAGAGTCAGGAAACAATTTGTCCCAAGTCACATCACTGGCAAAACTGCATCTAGAAACCAGATATACAGGGTTCAGAGTCGTTGCTACCAGTTTGCAACCACCCAGGGCCTAAAATCTGGATTCTGTCCTCATAACTTTCATTAGGTTAGCTAAGAGTGCCCTCCTGGCCAAATTCAACATGCTCTCTTCTATTCTCAGCCTTTTGAACCTCTCCTGCTGCCTCTGTTGACCACTTTCCTCTCCCTGATATTTTCTTTGACTGTAGGGACACCAGTCTTCTGGTTTTCCTTGTACCTTTCTGACTGATCAGCCTGTATCTCCTTTTTCCAACTTTCCTTTTTCCTATGTCATGGAATTTAGTATAGGTTTCTATTATTTCCATTTTAGGGGGCAGCTAGATGGCACACTGGATAGAGTGCTAGACCTTTAAGCAGAAAGACTTGAGTTCAAATCTAGCTTCAAACATGAACTAGCTATGTGATCCTGCATAAGTCACTTAACCTCTGTCTACCTCAGTTTCCTCACCTGTAAAATGGGGATAATAATAGCACTTACTCCCAGGATTGCTGTGAGGGTCAAACTTGGAAAATATTCGTAAAGCACTTTTGCAAACCTTAAAGAGCTATATAAAAACTAGCTATGATTGTTGTGAGAACTAGTACCATTTCAGTTTGTTACAACTTGTATGAAAATGACTACATCTACATTTGCTTTCTATATTGTCTTGATATCAGTCAAGTCAGTCAATGAACATTCATTAAGCACCTACTGGGCAGTTAGATGGTACAGTGATCAGAGCAGTGGGCCTGGAGTCAGAAAGATTCCTCTTCCGAAGTTTAAATCTGGCCTCAGACACTTGCCAGTTGTGTGACCCCTGGGAAAGTCACTTAACCCTGTTTGCCTCAGTTTCTTCATCTGTAGAATGAGTTGGAGGAGGAAATGGTAAACCACTGCAGTATTTCTGCCAAGAAAACCCCAAATGGTTTCACGAAGAGTCGGACAAAACTGAAAAATGACAGAACAGAATGAGCATCTACTACATGCCAGGCACTGCGTTAAGCACTGGATTCAAAACATCTTTGCTTAAATAATCCCCCTTAAATTTAAATCAAATACTCCCTTTGCTATCTTCCATTGTTAATGTTAATGAAAGTCATGTATTGGTGAGAGTGGAATCCACATTTTATCATCCTCTGTTGCAGCAAACTGATAGGTATAGATAGGCCTTAATTCAGAATGCTTGCTTTCTAGTCCCTGTTCTACCAGTTAAGTGACCCGGGAAAGTTATTTAACTTTTTTTCATGCATGCATGTCACCTCTCCAACTAGGATTATAGACAGTGCAAAGAACATTAGAGCCCATGTAGTTCAACCCTCTCATTTGACTCATATGGAAACTGAAGCCCAGACGGCTTAGGTGTTTTTCCTAAGGCAAAGCAGGAGGTAGGAAAGCACACCTTGAATACAGGAACCACCTTTTTCTATCTCCCCTGTAACCTCTCTAGCATAGAGCAGTTCATATCCTACATGCTCATAATGGGAATGTTGAATGAATTCAGACCAGCTCAAAACATACTATGGATTTTCTATTTCTTTCAGGCTCTGCACTCTAGTGGGAAAGCATTGATTTTAATTTAGGAAACAAATTCAAATCCCTGCTCTGACATTTACTAGCTGCGTGCATCTGGAAAGCACCATAGGCTCCTGGGATCACAGATTTAGATCTGGAAGGTAGACTCTAAAGGCTACCTAATCCAACCCCTCTCCTTTCACAGATGAAGAAATTGAGACCCAGAGATTAAGTGACTTGGCCAAAGCTTCACAAGTTGCAAGTCTAAATTTGAAGTCAAATCCCGTGAGTTTAGTGCTTCACAAGTCATGTGCTCTCTCCACTGCAACATGATGAATCCCAAAGTTGGTTCTTTCTGGGAAAAAGGCCAAGCTTTCTGAATGCTTTTGTGATTTTTTAGGATCCTGTTTTCTTTGTGGGGCAAAATAAAGATTATACCACACCCATTAACCATATATCATAATGTTGAGTGCCTGGGCAGAATTTGGGGACACCCCTGTCACAAACTTACTTGAGGCTTTCTTTTGGATAACTTTCCTGGATTAAATCATGGGCAACAAGCCAGAGAAATGGACAAATTGGGGTCAAACCCGAGTCCTTGGGCTATACTAGGCCACAAGATATATCACTAACCGTTTTCTCACTTGTAAAATGAAAATACTTATTGCTACCTACCTCCTAGGCTTGTAAGATAAACACATTGTAAACTGGAAGTACAATATATATTACTTTTAAGCCTATCAACTTCTCTTAGTCCCATGAAATGTTTTGAGCCTTTGGTTTCTCTGAGGTCTAAAGAATGTTTATTCCTTTATTGTCTTAACCCCAGCCCAAAACATCAACAGCTTTCACAGAAACTGGATCCTCTAGTTCTCTGGGTCTCAATGGGTCCAAGTTACATTTCTTGAGTTCCAGAGATAGGGGGCTAATGAACCAAATGCCCAGGTCCCTGAAGGGAGTAGGGACTGTGAGGATGAAAGGAGGATCAACATACTTTCAAACTATGGGTAAGGTTTCTCTCCCCTTTCCTCCTCCTCATTCCCCACTTTGGGTGACTAGGAAGCTAACAGAAATTCTTAGCAACCTCATTCAAGAATAAAAGGATATGAATACACAAGGATTATTAGTATGGTTTTATTTTTCCATTTCATGGAAGTTCTGGTATTGTCCATCTTCACCTCTCTGTTCACAGCCACCAAATGGTGGCAGAAAAACACAGCTGTGCCATCCCAGTTGTAGAGATTCTGGAAGAATTGGTACGGGAAGAAGAGGACAGAATATGAGGCAAGGATACGCTTTGGGGGTGACCAACAGGAATTAAAGATGGAGGGAAAGGGTAAATCTTTGGGAGGATAGTGGAATCAGAAGGGCAAAGATAAGGGGGTATTGAGGTACAGAAAGATTACTGATCCAGGGGAATGAGGAAGATGTGTTAGATGAACCAGGCCTTATGTGCATGAGAGAGGGGGACTGAGAACACCCAATTATCTGTATTCCTCCTTGGGTGGATCAAGGTCTGACTCATCATGAACATCTACCTCAGGGCCAGGAGGCCAGGGATTCTCAGGGGGCTGGGGTCCAGCAGGCCAGGGGTCATCAGGCCGTGGAGGCTGGGGAGTAGTTGTTCTAGGGGGCTCAGGGGGCCAGACTCCACTTTCAGGCAGATCTCTCCAAGTACGACTAGGGCCTGGGGGTGGGGGGTCTTCAAAAACAGGGGGTATCCCTGGCCAGGGATCACCAGGGACTGGTGGGCCCTGTGGCCATGGTGGCGCACCCTCTTCTTCAAGGGCCTCCAGGGCTGGTGGCAAAGGGTGGTCATTGCTGCCTGTGATGCCTATACAGGAGAGAAAATAGTGTGGTGAAGTCATTGGAATAGATGATGCCCTCCCCACAAATTCTATGAATGACAGAATTCGTCTAAATCCTGAAATGGACATTAATCCTGAAAACCCAGAACCTAGAAATTCCTAAATTGCCATGACACCCTAAATTAATCTGAATTTCTAAGTGAACTTTAATTGACCAATCTGCTACACTGACCTAAACCCTTAAAAGTGTGCAAACTTTAAGCTGATCAGTTCTCCCAAATTAAGCTCAAATTCAAGCGGCCAACAAAACTGACACATTCTCTTAAACTTATCTATGTTCCTAAAGTGATTATCATCAAATCTTTTTAATTTTAATTTTTATTATTTATTTTTTCCACAAGATTTTGAGTTCCAAATTTTCACCCCATCTCGCCCCTCCCTCCACCCCAAGATGGCATGCATTCTGAATACCCCTTCCCCTAGTCCCCCCTCTCTCTTATCCCCTTCCCCTTCTATTTTCCTGTAGGGCAGGATAGATTTCTGTACCCCATTTCCTATGTTTCTTATTTCCCAGTTGCATGTGAAAACATTTTTTTTAAACATGGGTTTTTAAAACTTTGGGTTCCAAATTTTCTCCCTTCCTCCCTCCCCACCCACTCTCATTGAAAAGGCAAGCAATTATCATCAAATCTAAAATCATTCAAATCTCTCAAATGCCTTTTGTTCATTCATTCAAATATTTATTCAATACCTAAAGAGTGCAGAGCACTTTGCTAGGCATTGGGGGAAAGATAAAAAGTAGATACAAAGATACAAATTTATCCCTGCCTCATAGGGCTTATAGTCTAGTAGAAGAATAAACTAGAATTACATCAAAAAGGTTTAAAACAACATGTTATAAAAAGTCTGAGGTGGGAACTGGAGATTGGAGAAGGAACATGAAGGTGGTGGGTATGAGTTGTAAAGGACAGGTAGGAATTCAACAGGCAAAATGGAAGGAGGAAATTCCCCTAAATACTAATATTGGCTATAATGCTAATTTCCACCTCAATTCTGATCCATTAACCTCCACACCAAGCCAGATCCCCAAATAGAAGAAACCCCTCAAGTCCACAGCATGACCTGTATCCCAAAGATGGTATGGCCCCAAATTAATCTGATACCCTAAAACATAATACCCTGAAATAGCCTTTACTCCATTTTATTTTTTTCGATCTATATAAACCTTGGACATCTCCCTCAAATACCTTTCCAACCCATACCTGTATGTCACCTCCTACTTTTATCATTTTCCTTTCCCCACCCCTCAGGTTGTTCTTGTGCCTCTATTCCACTATTTCTCCCGCTTCCTCTGCTCACCTCCTGCAAGGAGACAAAGAACCAGTATTCCCAGTAGCTTCCAATTCAGCATGGTGAAGCCGTCTCTCCTGGGCCCCAAGAGGAGGGGCAGATTGAGTCTGCAGTGCCTAGGAACTGACTTTATAGGGAAAAGAGAAAGAGGAGGAGCCCAAGCTCTGAGAAGGGAAAACCCCAATGACTCAACTGGTGCCAGAAAAGGGGCAAGGACATAACTGGACAGACTTGTTGGGAGGGAGAGAAGGGGGTTAGGGAGTTTGCATTTTAGGTGTAATAGTTACTCATTCTAAGCTCTCAGTCTCAGGGCAGTCTCAGCTGTCCTGGTTGCCAGCTTCCCTGGCTCTCCACATCAGCAATCTGGGCACCTAGATTCTTTGTCCCTACCTTGCCCTACCCAAGTAGCTTCCAAGTCAATACACACTCCTCCCCACTCCAGACTCATACTGAGGCCATTTTTGATGTCCTACCTCAGTCAGGAGTCACAGACAGGATGCAAATCACGTTTGGGGAAGCACCCTAATTACAGAGGCAGTGAAACAGAAGCAAGAACGACGCCTGGCTTTCAGGGGGGAGTTGGGGTGGGGAGAGTGTTGTATGCCCTTTGAACACAAGGGTCACAGCTGGGACACTCTACCTATACATCCCCCATCAACTCTTTCCCAGGATACAAACATCTCCCTACAATCCCTGTTCTCTGCAGGAACCATCTTTGTTCCACATTCCTACCCTTCCTCAGGGATCCAAGTGCTCCAACTTAAAAACTATAAAACCTGTAAACTTCACCCTACATGAAACAACACAAGGGAGAAACTGGAGCAGATTCAGAATGACTCAAAACAAGGAAGGAAATAGCAGGAAACCCTAGTTCCCCTTTTTGCAGCCAAGTCAAAAAGATTACTCAGCAGAAGCACTAAGTTACGGACAGTCATCTTCTTTGCCCATCTTCTTCTCCTGTCCCTCAGTGCTCTCCTTCTCCTCCCTCAGTCCCCTTTGTTTTTCTTTTATCCCCCAGCACCACTTTCCCCCTCTTCTGCCCTCATACAGCTGTCTCTCTGGGCCCCATTCCCATTTCAAAGTCTGTCATTCCTTCGAGTCCTAGAAGTCTTTCAGGTTTCACATTCAATTGCCTCTTCCAGTGGTAAAAGCTTTTCTTTTCCAAATTATTATTTTTTAAGGTGTTGCTTCTCACTTGTATGAATTGATGCAGACAAAGAAATAGAACTAAGAGAACAATTCATACAATAATAATACTGCAAAAAGCAACAACTTTGAAGGGCTTAAGAGCTCTGAGCAAGGCAATGACCAATTACAATTCCATTCATGATGAAACATGCCACCCACCTCCTGACAGAGAGGTGATAGAATGAGAGTGCAAACTGAGGCATACATATTTTTAGATATGGACAATTCAAAAATTTGTTTTGCTTGACATTTGTTATAAGGGTTTTGTTCTTCCTTTTTTTTCGCTTAAGGCAGGAAGAGATAGAAGGTTGATTTTAATTTTTTTAAGGTTGATTTTAATTGAAAAAATCTTTAATTGACAAAAAATTGTTGCTTCTCAACATATCATCCAGATCCAACTAGGGAATGAGGAATATGAAAAAAGCTCTTATTCTTCGGAGTGAGCTACAAAGGGAAAATCTTCCATTTCATAGGAAAGGGGGAAGGAGGCATATGGGGTAAAGAGAGCTGCTGGGAAGACCTTTTTAAATCCTTAGAGACAACATTTCCAAACTCACAGATCCTACTAAAACCTCCTTTATTTAGTGTAAGAAAATTCACAGACATCAAGGCAGATGTAGCTCGGGGATTAGAGCCAGCAGGTGGTCATATGTGCTATATTCGCCACCTGTTCTGTTCCCCTTTACAGCTTACAACTGGTAAGAGGAAGATCCTACAACTGAGCATCTCCCATTGTCTCCCTCCTCTTCTCGAGTGATAACCTCACTCATTTCCTGCAGATCTTCCAGCAATGCAGAGAGATAGGATCCTGAGAAGGAATCCATAAAAGGGGAATCACATAAGAGAAAGCTCTTATACTTGGTGTGAAATGAGGGGAAGGGGAGGGCTTGGTGTGGATACTAAAGAAGAGAAAAATCTAGAGAAATGTTAAGAGATATTGTGGATCCCTAGGGGGTAATAGAGGTCCCCAAACTTCCTCTGAATTCTACCTTTCAAAAGTTGCTTGGTAGGATGTTGAGTTTGAGAGGTTCCAGAGCCAGGTTCCAGCGATGGGGAAGGAAGAATTGCGAACAGCCGCCGCTGTTTGTATTGGGAAAGGAGACCCTCTTGCTTTAGGGTGGCCTAGGAAAAAGAGGGTTAGAATAGATGTTTCTCCACCCCCAGTTCTTCCCAGGATAGAGTTCTGATTTCCTTTGTCCTCTATGAAAGAGAAAAATTATAGCTCATAACCAGTGGTAAAACATACCAACATGAGGTTTTTGTCTCGTTCCAGCTCTTGAAGCCTCTGCTGCAACCGGAATCCTTCTTCCCTCTGGGCTTCCTCTTGCAGACGTCCCAGCTCCTGGCTACGCTCCTTGTCTCGGGCTGCTTGGCGTTGGGCCTGGCGCAGGGAGACCACTGGGGGGACAGAAGGAAGATGTGTAAGGACTAATCCAATGGGATTATGGTCAAAGTAGTTCCTGGACAAGGAACTGGGAACCCAGTGTTCTAATTGCCAATTTCCAGCTAACAGCTATGCAACTTTGGGCAAGTCACTTTACTTATCTAGGCTTCATTTATAAAATGAGAACTGCTGGACTGAATGATCTTTATAGTTCCTTCTACTTCTAAAATTCTATTCATCTATAAATCTGTGACATCAGAGGAACAAGAAGGTTCTGTCTAATGCTATTTTCCCTTTCCATGGCCAAACCCTTGAGCTCACCAGCTTTAGAATGTTCCTTTCGGGCTTCATTCAGTCTTCTCTCCAACTCTGAAAGCTGATCTCGAAGCCTCGACTCCACTTCAGCCACTTTCTTCTGTAAGTCTAGGGAGGGAAGGGAAGACCCGAGTCCCATTTTACCTTAGTCTCTGCCCCTGTGAACCCCGTGCCTCAGGATCAGGATCCACGAGCTAGGTATGGGACTGAAGAATGAATTCCCCACCTCCACTCTTCTCAGAACTCTTCACTGTCCCCTGTACCTCTCCCATAGGTCTCTTGCTGCTGGGTTAGCTCCCGCCGAAGGGAGGCAGCCTCTTCTGTGCTCTCCTTCTGGCTCAGTCGAGCTGCCTTCAGCTGAATCCCAACCTCTGCCAAAGATTCCTGGGTTTTTTGCAGCTCCTGCTCCAAATGCCGGACCCCCTCACTTAGCCGAATCCGCTCTTCCTCCCCTGAGTATTAGACAATCAATAACGTCACACCACCACATCAGGATGTAGATCCTTGGTTCTTACCCACCATCACTCGCCCCATTCTCTTTCCACAGGATATAAGTATCTTGCTCTCCTATTTATAGTTCTCCATATCTTCAGTGTGAACCCAACCATTCAAGAGCCTTGTGCTACCTTGTGCCCGGGCTCGGCCCACTTCTTGTTGGATGAGGCGGGCACTCAGTTGCAGCTCTTCTTCTAGGTGGTCCCTTTCTTCTCTTAGCTGCTGCAACTCAAATCTCATTTCTTCAGGCAGTGGAGGTGGAGGGCTGTAGGAAGTAGACAGAGATACCAGGTCAAGCAGAGAGAGAAGCTAAAAACAGACCCTTCCCCTCTACTCTTCAGGTTCACAGGCATCTAACCCTTTTGGCCCTACTCTTTCTCCCTAGGTTCACCTCCCAGGACCAATGGTTCTTTGCCTT
>NW_020954589.1:6356991-6387675 GCF_900497805.2 Vombatus ursinus
TTTCCTCTTTTAAAAGACTTCAATTGAGGAATACAACCTATATTTGGGATACTACATTATGTGAAAAGTCTATTTCTATAAATAATTCAGTGCCTAGCTACTTAGTGTGTCAAATACCATGCTAGACCTTGAAAAGACTACAAAATTGAGTTAAGATTTCATTCCAGTCCTTACACAGTATACATTCTCTTTCAAGGAATTGTCCTTTCAATTAATAACAAGCATTTACTATATGTCAAGCACTATGCTAAGTACTGGAGATGCAGTGATGGGAGATGGAGGGTAGGCCTTCTGCAGAAGGTAGGATTTGGAAGAGGCAGAGCCAAGACGGCAGAGTAAAAGCAGGGACTCGCCTGAGCTCTCCCCCAAACCCTCCAAATACCATTAAATAATGAGTCTAAACAAATTCAAGAGCAGCAGAATCCACAAAAAAAGTGAAACAATTTTCCAGCCCAAGACAACTTAGAAGATCAGCAGGAAAGATCTTTCACACCCAGAAGCACAGTCTAGCACAGGTTACATCACCAGGGCCCTGGCAAGTAAACCAGGTACAGGCCTTGGGAGCCACTGAAGCACTAGCTGCAGCAGCTGCTTCTGGAGCTCTCACCCACAGATGGGAAAGGGGTCAAACCACTGGTCAGAAGATTACAGGGTCTCTTTGCTAGCACTGAGGTAGAACTCTATTGCTTTGCCTATATTCTGATTCAGATCCTGGGTGGCAGTCCCAGGGCAAGAAGGAGCACTAGCACACCACAGCTCAAGGCCACAGTGGAACAGGGTCCCTCCTCACAGTTCCAGTGCAGAAAAGAGAGCTTGTGGTCACTCACAGAACAGAGCACAGGCCAGGAAAGTAGTAAAGGCATCTCTGCTTAGATCATACCACCTTGGAAGAACTGGAAACTTACAGGTCCCAAGAAGTATCTCTGAAAACAGCTGCCAAAACCCCTGAAGTTTGAGACAGTGCACCCTCCACCCTAGAAGCAGAGCCCTACTTTAACAAAGAGTTAAAAGTCAAGTAATAGGCTATGTATGTGAGCAAACAACAGAAAAAAAATTCTGACCATAGAAAGTTACTATGGTGACAAGTCAAAGTTTCCTACATCCAAAACCTCCAAGAAAGTATGATTTGGTCTTAGGCCACGGAAAAGCTGAAAGGATTCTGAAAATCAAGTAAGAGAAGTAGAGGAAAAATTGGAAAGAGAAATGAGAGTAATTCAAGAAAATAATGAAAAACCATTCAACAGCTTGGTAAAGGACACACACACACACACACACACACACACACACACACACACACACACACACACTCTCTCTCTCTCTCTCTCTCTCTCTCTCTCTCTCTCTCTCTCTTTCTCTCTCTCTCTCTCTCTCTGAAGAAAATAACACCTAGGCCAAATGGCAAAAGAGGTCCAAAAAGCCAATGAGAAGAATTCCTTAGAAAGTAGAACAGGCCAAATGGAAAAAGAGGTAAAAAATTCACTGAAGCAAAAAACTCCTTAAAAAGTAGAACTGGCCAAATGGAAAAGGAGGTTCAAAAGCTCACTGAAGAAAATAATTCCTTAAAAATTAGAATTGAGCAAATAGAAACTAATGACCTTATGAGAAATCAAGAAATAATAAAACAAAACTGAAAGAATAAAAAAAATAGGAGACAATGTGAACTATCTTATTGGAAAAACAAACTGACCTGGAAAATAGATCCTGGAGAGGTAATTCAAAAATTATTGCACTACCTGAAAGTCATGACCAAAAAAAAAAAAAAAGAGCCTAGACATCATCTTTCAAGAAATTATCGGGGGGAAAAAAATGCCGATATTCTAGAACCAGAGGGTAAAATAGAAATTGAAAGAATCCATCGATCACCTCCTTAAAGAGATCCCTAAATGAAAACTTCCAGGAATATTATGGCCAAATTCCAGAGCTCCCAAGTCAAAATATGCAAAGCAGTAAAATACTGCAAGAAATACTGCAGAAAATCAAAACAACTCTGAGGTACCACATATCACACCTACCAGAATGTCCAACATGACAAAACAGGAAAATGATAAATGTTGGAGAAGATGTGGGAAAATTGGAACACTAATGCATTGTTGGTGGAGTTGTGAAATGATCCAACCGTTTTGGAGAGCAATTTGGAACTATGCCCAAAGGGCTATAAAAATGTGCATACCCTTTGACCCAGCAATAGCACTTCTAGGGCTATATCTCAGAGAGATCATACAAACGGGAAAAAGACCTACATGTACAAAAATATTTATAGCAGCTCTTTTTGTGGTGGCAAAGAATTGGAAACTGAGAGGATGCCCATCAATTGGGGAATGGCTGTGATGGAATGCTATTGTGCTATAAGAAATGATGAACAGGCTGACTTCAGAAAAATCTGGAAAGACTTGTATGGTCTGATGCTGAGTGAAGTGAGGAGAACCAAGAGAACATTGTACACGGTAACAGCCACGTTGTGCAATGACTAATATTGATAAACTTAACCCTTCCTGGCAATACAAGGATCTGAGACATCTCCAGAAGCCTTATGATGGAAAATGCTATCCACATCCAAAGAAAGAACTATGGAAGTCAAATTGCTATTTTTTTTCTCTTCTGTTGAGTTTTGTTTCCTCTTTCTGATGGTTCCTCCTATTGGTTTTAACTTTTACTTACAACATCACTAATGTGAAAATATGTTTAATATGAATGTAAATGTATAGCCTATATCAGATTGTGCGCTGTCTTGGGGAGGGTGGTGGGGAGGAAGGGGGAGAAAAATTTTAAACTCAAAAGCATATGGAAGTGATTATTGATAAATCAAAAGAAATTAATAAAAAAAAAAGAAATACTGCAGAAAATACTGCAAGCAGCCAGAAAGAAACAATTTAAGTATCACAGAGCTACAGTCACAATAACACAAGATTTAGCAGCTTCTACATTAAAACAGCGCTTCTTAAACTATGTGTTGAATGTGAGGGTCATGAAAAATTTGACAACAGTAAAAGGTTTCTGAACACACAACCAAAAATTAATTCAAAATCAAATGCAAAATGAATCCGAAATGTTTCTGGCAGCGCTTGCCTGTGTAGCATCAAGCAACTTCACTGCAGCCTTGGTTCTGAATACACATGTGCACTTTGCACTGCACATGCCGTCACGCCACACAATGCCAATGAATGCTGCCAGAAACACCTCAGCTCATATCGAGACTTATTATCATGCTTAAGGGCAGCCCAAAGTTTGGAATTCAGTTAGATTAAACAACTGATATTTCTAACATGGCACAGATGTTACTTTATGTAAGATATGTTTATGAAGGAAGCACACATGAGGAATTATTGTTTCGTCATCCTTTAGAAGGGCACACAGAGGGGAAGATATATATCTTAAAGCTCTCAAGATGGTGAAGTTTTTTACTAGCTCTGTGACCCTAGGCAAGTCACTTGCCTCACCAAAAAAAAAAATTAAGGGCAAAGTTTAAACTGAAATTGAAAGATGAAGGTATTATATTTTTGACTGAGCAGAAATCCAATTTTGTTCATTTTTTTCATAATGACTTAATAGCTTTCAAAACTGTATCACCTGTCAGATATTTTCAAAAAACTCAATGATTTAAACATGTTGCTTTAAGGAAAAAACTGTAACATTTATGTTAAAAGATAAAATTGAAAGTTTTACTAAAAAAGTTACATATGGAAAAACAGGATCAAAATTTAGAAACGTTTACAATTACAGATGATTTTGAAATAACCCTGAAAATAACCTTCCCAAAGATTTGATTGTGAAAGTTATAATTGATCATCTGAAGTGCCTGGAGACACAGTTTCAGAAATACTTCTCTTCAAATTTTGATTCTAAAAAATTAAGTTGAGTTCATAAGGCATAATCAATTGAAATAAAAAACATAAGTCATCTGCCATTAAATTTCAAGAAGAATTTGCTGAGTTACCAAGCAAGACATGTTTAAAACTTGAGTTTCCTAAAAAATCATTAAACGAATTTTGGCTTGGGATTAGGACAGAATTTCCAACAATTTCTGAAATGGCCCTAAACATACTTCTGCCAGTTTGTACTTTATATTTATGTGAAGTGGCATTCTCAGCATTGACAATTATAAAATCAAAATATCAATCAACTCTGAAAAATGTTGAAGATGCTATACATCTTGCAGTATCAGATATGCAGACAAGATTTAATTCTTTATGTAAAAATAAACAAGCACATCCATCTCATTAGTATGCAAATTTACTTTTGTCTTTAATAAATGGCAAAATTATATGTATATCAAATAATTGTTTTAAAATAAATTTCCTTATGATTTATTATCAGTAAACATTTGATTTGTATACTTATTTTATATACCTATATACCTAGGATCGCATAAAAAGTTCCTGGGCAAAAAGGTGTCTTGAGTGGAAAAAGCTTAAGAAGCCCTGCATAAAAGGATCGGAGGGCTTGGAATATGACATTCCAAAAAGCAAATGAGGGGGCAGTTAGGTGGCGCAGTAGATAGAGTACCGACCCTGGATTCAGGAGGACCTGAGTTCAAATCTGGCCTCAGACACATAACTAGCTGTGTGACCCTAGGCAAGTCACTTAACCCCACTGCCTAGTCAAAAAAAAAAAAAAAAGAGCAAAGGAGCTAGGACTACAACCAAGAATCACTACCCATCAAAACTGAGTATAATCCTTCAGAAGAAAAAATGGACATTCAATAAAATAGAGGACTTTCAAGCATTCCCGATGAAAAGACCAGAGCTGAACAGAAAATCTGACTTTCAAATACAAGACTCAAGAGAAGCACAAAAAAATAAACAGGAAAGGGACTTAATAAGGTTAAACTGTTTATATTCCTACATGGGAAGATGATACTTTTTTTTCTTTGCAAGGCAAATGAGGTTAAGTTACTTGCCCCTGGTCACATAGCTAGTAAGTGTCAAGTGTCTGGTCTGAGACCACATTTGAACTCAGGTCCTCCTTGACTCCAGGGCCAGTGTGGAAGATGATACTTGTAACTCATAAGAACATTCTCATTATCAGGGCAGATAAAAGGAGTATATATAGACGGGGGCACAGGTGTGAGTTGAATATGAAGGGATGATAGCTAAAAAAAAAAACAAAATTAAAGGGTAAGAGAGGAATATACTGGGAGAAAGGGAAAGGGAGGGGTACAATGGGGTAAATTATCTCACATAAAAGAGGCAAGAAAAAGCTTTTACAGTGGAGGGGAAAAGGGGGTAGATAAGGAGGAGTGAGTGAACCTTACTCTCATCAGAATTGGCTCAAAAAGGGAATAATAAACACACTCAATTGGGTATAGAAATCTACCTTGCCCTACTGGAAAGTAGGAGGGGAAGGGGATAAGAGAAGGGGGTGGGGGTTGATAGAAGAAAGGGCAGATTGGGGGAAAGGGAAGTCAGAAGCAAAACACTTTTGAAGAGGGACAGAGTGAAAAGAGAGAGGGGGAACAGAATAAACAGGGGAGCAGGGAATAGGAAGGAGGGAAATACAGTTAGCCACAGTAACTGTGAAAAAAAATTTTTTTTAAGTTTGTCTAATAAAGGCCTCATTTCTCAAACATATAGAGAACTGAGTTAAATTTCCCAGTTGATAAATGATGAAAAGATACGAAGTTTTCAGATGAAGTAATCAAAGCTATCTATAACCATATAAAAAATGCTATAACTCATTACTGCTTGGAGAAATGCAAATTAAAACAATTCTGAGGTATTCCCTCATACCTATTAGATTGGCTAATAGGACAGAAAAGAAAAATGACAAATGGTGGAGGGAATGTGGGAAAAATTGGGCATTAATGTACTGGTGGTGGAGTTGTGAACTGATTCAACTATTCTGTAGACCAAAATTGGAACTATGCCCAAAGGGCTACAAAACCATGCATACCCTTTGACCTGGCAATACCACTACTAGGGTCAGTATCCAAAGGAGATTGAAAAAAAAAAAAGAAAAGGACCTATATGTACAAAAATATTCTTAACAGTTCTTTTCTGGGGGCAAAGAATTAGAAATTGAGGGGATGTCTATCAACTGGGGAATGACTGAATAAGTTGTGGTATGTGACTGTGATGGAATACTATTGTGCTGTGAAAAATGATGAGCAGAATAGCCTGGAGAGACTTGCATGAGATGATGCAAAGTGAAATGTACTGTGTACATTTTAGCAACAGCAATACTGTAAGATGACTTAACTATTCTCAGCACTACAATGATCCAAGACAACTCTGAAGGACTTAACGATGAAAAATGCTATCCATCCCTAGAGAAATTACTGATGGTGTCTGAATACAGCTTAAAGCATACTTCTTTTGCTTTATTTTTCTTGAGGTTTTTTTTTTTGGTCTGTTTTCTTTCACAACATTACTATTACACAAATGTTTCACATGACTACACATGTATAACCTATATCAAACTGCTTGCCTTCTCAAAGGGGTGGAAAGGGGGAGAAGGAGGAAGGGAGAGAATTTGGAATTCGAAGTTTTAAAAACGAATGTTAAAAACTGTTTTTACATGTAACTAGGGAAAAATAAAATACTAAATAAAAATAAGAAAAAAAAAGGTAGGATTTGAAATGAGTCTTGAAGGAAGCCTGGAAACATAGGTAAGAAGTGAAAAGGCAATACATTCCACATATGTGGAACAGCACGTAAAAAGACAAAGAGGTAGGAGATATGTCTTTTTCAAGGCACAGAAAGTAAGCCAATTATGTGTATATGTGTATACACACATTTTTTTTTTCGCATGAGACATTTATCAACAATCACTTCCATAAGCTTTTGAGTTTTAAATTTTTCTCCCCCTCCCTCCCCACGACGGCACACAATCTGATCATTCCTGTTAGGTTGCAAGTTCCCTAAGGAGCTCTGCCTACCATGGCAGATTCCTTGAGAATCCTTACCTGCTGTATACCATAACAATAAATCTTTGCCACTTTGACTTAAAGAATGCTTGAGTCTGTGAATTCATTCCAGATTACCCTGTCCTATACTCTGGTCCTTGAGGGATCTAAATCTCTCAGATCACAACACTATCAGCCAACTAGAAATTTCTATTGGTTTAGAGTGACAGAATTGTTGACTGCCCTTAAATTTGCAATTCCTACTCTGATTATTCTTCTGCAGGCTGGGCTGGATGCTAAAAGTGAGAAACAGCACTGCTCCTGGGGTCTAAACCATACCTTTACTACTTTCTTCTAAACTTCTTCCTTTCCACCCATGGCATCCCTACCTGGGAACACCACCCCAGGGCACAAGTCCCCTTCTCAGTCCACCCTGGATCTATGAGAACTAGGTACTGGGCTGCCAGTTGCTGTAGAATATATTATCTTCCTTGTTTCACCTCATCCCTTTCCCCTTGAAGCATTTCACATCTCCCCAGTCAATGATCTATACACCTATGAAAAGAGAGAGAGAGAGAGAGTATTGAAAAGTGATGTTACCTTTCCTTTCAGCTTTTGGGTATGCTGAGTATGTTCCAACTCCTGGCCTTTCAACTGCACCATTAAGGCAAACACTTTTTCCCTCCAACGGCTTAGCAGGGCCTGAGCCTTCTTGGCTGCGTCAGACTCCAGGGGGTTTGTGGGCTGGACCTTCAAGGTAGAGAAGAAACATGAGGTCAAGGCTTCCATGGGAATAAGGTAAATATCCATTACTGCTCCTGCCTATCTTAAGCAACAAAAAGATCAAGATAAAAGTGAAAATCCATAAAATAAGAAGGAAAAGTGAAGAGAGGAAGAGTCCAAGAAGAACTAGGCTGGTAAGGGATACCTAAGTCCCAGGAGGGAGCAAGAATACTTGAATTCTGTGAAGATAGCAAAGCTTACCTTTCGACCCAGTTCCTCTTCCTGTAGGGCAAGGATGTCCTGGAGGCTCTGCACTCTAACCTGTAGCAACTCCAAAGTGGTACACAAGGCATTCCGCTCCTCTTGCAAATGCTGGCCAGGGGAAGGAAATTCTTATCTACGGTAGCATCTTTGTATTTGTCCCTAAAATGTGCCTACTTCTCCCTCCCCTCAGGTCTCTGTGTACCACAAGGTAATGTCCCCTTCTAAGCTAAGAACTGTTCTCCCCTAATATTCATCACCTCCAAAAGAATCTCTATCCACCTCCAATCTCCCAACCCATATCTCTATCTCCACCCCAAGGATAAAACCACTCCTCTTATCTCTCACCTGCACCTTCTCCAGCAGCTGCTTTCGCTCCTGCTCCCACGTCTGGTTCTTGCTTTCTGGTGGGATGCGATCCCCTACATACCTCCTAAGCTGCTCAACAAGGGCCACCTGGGTCTTGAGCTCTGCATGGGCCTTACTAAATTGTTGAGTAGGAGTGAGAAAGTAAAGGCTATCAGTGAAAGACCCCAGAAACCTGCTCTTCCTACACAGCTGCTAACTCCTTTTATCGACCCTATATTCCTCCTCACCTTAGTTCCTCCCTTAACATCTTAGCCTCTTTCTGTACAACGGCCAGCTCCTTGGTCTCTTTGTCCCTCTTAGATTCCATGGTCTTGAGTTTCTCCTCCAACTCATGGGCCTTGTTGGCCAGGGTAGCAAGAGCTTCCTGGTGAGCTTCGGTCATGTGGGAGATCTCAAGAGGAAAAGAGTGACAGAGCAGGGCTGAGCAAGAAGGAGCTTCTCACCTTTCCTCTAAAAGTTCCCACTTCCTCAAACTTCCCAGTGGCCTACTTGTCTTCCCTTCCTATCTCCCTTCTCTTCCTGGGCCCCTATTTCTATCTTCCCCACTCTCTTACTTTAATTAATACAATACCTGTTAAACTTGTATTAAATGGCTACTGTATTTAAAGCACTGTGCTAAGCATTAGGACAGATACAAAATTTAAATTAAGAAATTGTCCCTAATCTCATCAAGCTGATGATCCAAGAGAATGACACATATGCAACTGTCTATAGTTAAAAAAAAAAATGTGTAATGTGTGTGTGTGTGTGTGTGTATATATACGTATGAATTATAAGGCTATCAAAGAAGTGTAAATTAAGTACTGTGTAAGGAGAATCAGGAAAGTTGTCGGTTTGAGGGGTTTTGTTTGTTTGAGCAAGAGGCATTTAATCTAGTTTTTAAAGAATGAGTAGGAATTCATTAAGCAAGGAGGTACTCCAGGTAGGCACAGAGTACAATTTGAACAAAGGTACTGAGGTGGGAAATACCAGAATATGTATGAAGGACACATACAATTTATCCTGAAGCATATACAGTGTATAGAAGGGGGTAATATGAAATAAGGCCAGAGAGTTTGGGTAGGACCAGATTTTGGACAGTCTTAAAAACCAAACTAAGGAGTTACCAAACTAAGGAGTTTTAACTTTATTTAACTTCAGTAGGGAGCTACTGTAGGATTTTGAATAAGGGTGATTCAACCAAATGTGGGCAAAGATGTGAAGGATGGATTGGAGTGGGGAGGGTAGTGGTTGGAAGATCTTTTAGGAGACTACTGCAATATTCTAGGCAGATAGTGTTCAGGGCCTATTTTAACATATGCTTGGGTTCCAAAAGGAAAATAGGTAGAATACTTGAGTACTAAGAAATAAATGAAAGTTTTGGGAAAGAAGAAGGATATCTGAATTCTGAGAAGTGGAGAGAGAGAACAAAGAGAACGAATGTAGAATGACCTGTCCTAACTGCCCCAGCCTGCTAGCTTCAGGTTCTTTACTCTGGATTCTCAACATCCTCCTGGCCAGATTAGTATTCTAATCGAATACCAAAGGATCTTTGCTTAAGTGATTACCTCAGACTAATTCCCTTCAATGTGGAACTGAGACAAACCCCAATTAACACCTAGTATTTCCTTATTCTCATTCACCTGATCCTTGTGCAGCTTCTGGGTCTCTTCCAGCTCTTGTCTGTTTCCTTCTTCCAATTTCTGCCGAATGAGCTCTGCCCCAGCCAAGGCAGCACGAAGCTCCTCTACTTCAACCTGCATAGCCTCCTTTGCCTGTCCCAAGACTTCCAGCTCCTCAGCCTGAGTTGCCAGCTGAGCCTTCTGATGGACTGAAGCCAACCGCAAAGCCTGGCTCTCCATCTCAAGTCTCCGCATCTCTTCCAGGTGCTGAGTGAACTCACTCTGAGACTTCAAGCCCTGTGGCCCTACGTTGTCCAGGGACCTTTAGGGAAAGTTACAGGTGAGATATGGCCTCTTTGCTCTTATACAAAAAAAGAATGGACAAATGGGCCTACCCAGTTCCCATCTAGGTAGTTATGAGGACAACTTCTCCGCTCTAATATGCAGGGATGAAGAAGGAACAAGGGGGCCTCTGGGGAAATTGGAAATCAGTCAGACACACAAAAAGATGCAAAACCTGCAAAAGTAAGGATTCTGTGGTCTACTCTGAAGAGATCCTTAACAAATGTTTATCTAGCCCTTTTTATGTGGAGAGCACTAAGCTAGATGCTAGGGATACAACAAGGTATATGCCATCAAGGGCCTTAATCTAGTTGAGAAGGGAAGGCAAATACATACATAAAAAGATAATAGTTGCATCTATTAAGTGTGCCTCATGAATGGTATAGACAATGAGTGCTAGGATATCTGGTAAGAATTCTGCTTGAGGTGGAAAAGGGAAGGGATACTCGGTCTTTTGGGGTTTAGTTAGAGAAAACGAGGAGCCTGAACACCATCCTGAGGTAGAGGCAGAGAAGGAAATGGATCCTCTTGGATTCTCTCCTAATGTGGAGACAATATGGGCCAGTTAACAATAATTTATTGAGGGTTTACTATATAAACTATCCTAAACTTTCTGAGGAGAGGCAATAAAAATAAAAGACATGGTCCCATCCTTGAGAAACAGCTCTAATTTCATTATAATGTTATTTTAGAACCCATGACTGCCTTATAACAAAGTCCTTTGGTAACTCAGGGGCAAAAAACCCTAGTGGACAGGATCTAACTCCACTGTAACTCCACTCTAAAGCCAATAATTTTATTAAGACATTATGGTACAGTTTAGAAAAGTCAGGATACAGGCATGAGATAAGAAAAAAATACAAAAAAAAATCAGATAATATGGTTCAAATTTCATACATGAAAGCAGAAGGTACACAGGATCAAAAAACAATCAGAACTGTTTGGTTTTTTTCTCTTTGTTTTTTTCCCTTTTTTTATTAATTTATTTCAATTTATCAATAATCACTTCCATATGCTTTTGAGTTTAAACTTTTTCTCCCCCTTCCTCCCCACCACCTCTATCTTTGTTACAAGGTAAGACTTGCTGGGTAAAATAGAAGAGAAGGGTATATTTGGAAATTAATGGAATGTAAAAGAAAAAGGCATCAATAAAACTTTTTTTAAAATAACACAGGAGTGAAGAACAATTATAGGCAGAAGCTAGGATAGCTAGGTCCCTACCTGATCCTTCTTTTGGGATCCTCACTATCACCTGCCCCAATTTGTTCTCTCAAAATATGTAGTCCATGATGCTCCCATCTATGATCACTGTTATCATTACCATGATGGGGTGAAGGCAGGACTATGGGCAAGTGTGGGGACTGTACAGAAGTGATCCTGGACATGCCTGGAAGCGGCCGTTTCTGGAAATGAGATGGAGGCATGAGCCTACTGAGACCTGAGTAAGAAGAGAATAGAAGGGTCAGTATTGAAGGTATAGGAATAGAGCGTGCAATCTCCAATTCCATTGCCCAGCCCTGCCCCTTTTACCAGAAGACTGGAGCATCCTAAAAGTGGATGGGAGTTCCAGGTTCCTTCTCCAACCATCCATTCTCTCCTGTGAATCAAGAGAAACACCTCAAGCTCCATTTCACTTTCCAAGCTTCCAACTAATCCCTGGGAAAGATCCTATGATAACCTACACAATTCTTTAGATGATTTAAGGTCTATCCAGCAGTCATTACTTTCCTTTCAAACCTCCCCATCCCTATCACCCCCCTTTTGAAAGAGACAAACTGGAACATCTATGAAATAGTCAGTGGTTGGCCCTACCCAGCTTTGATAAGAGACTCCATAATACAAAATTCATGATAAAAAATAATTTTCTAAGGGAAGCAGGATCTAAGGTTAAGGCCTCCAGATTCCTGAAGGTCTACATGGCATCCATAGGACTTTGAGCAGTGCCTTTCCCTCCCCTTATGGCTCTATTTTTCTTATTGATTCTGTGATTTAAAGGTGAGTGAGCACATATGGTATTAAAGGGCTGAAGAAGCAGCTCTACTGGATTGTTTGCTCAGTGCAGCCCCGGGGAAATTCCCTCCCCACACCATTATTCCCAAGCCTGATTCCCCTTCCCCATCGGCATACTGCTTGGCACCAGACGAAGTCTGTAAGATGCAGAGATCTCGAGTTACCATTAACTGCATAGCAACTTTCGGAACCATCTTCCTGGGCAAGCAGGAAGTCTAACCGTCTTTTGCCCGTGTTTAAAGGCTTTTGCTCAGCTCTAGGCCCTGCTCTGGAAGTCTGTCTTTCATCCCACCCTGATGCTCTCAAACTCTCTCTCTCCGTCCCCCTTGCCATCCATTCCTGCCGTCGTCCTCCCCGCCCCCGCCCCTGCACCCCCGTGGTCCGCCCCCTCTCTTAGCCCTTAGCTCCCCGTCCTCGGCTCCCTCCCTCCCCGCCTCCCCCTTTACTTGCTCTGCCCTGGTCTCGTCACAACTGCAGCTCTCCCGGCCCCCTCTGCCCCTCAGCGCCCCCACTTCCCAGGCCTCCCCCTGTCTAACCGCCGGGCCCCTTCCTCCTGCTCCCCCTTCCCCGGGACCTCCGTGTCCCCGTGCCTCGTCTCTCTGTTGCCCCCTCGCCCCACAGCCCCTGACCTCCAGCACTTTCTTTACCCTGCCCCTGTCCCCTCAGCTCCCTAGTTGCCCACGTTGCCCTGCCCCTCTCCGCCCCTTCCCGCCCTCAACTGACTCACTCTCGCGCCCCCTCAACCAGCGCGATACGCCCCCCTCCCCCTGCGGCTCCACATCCCCCCTCCTCCACAATATACCTCCCCCATTCCTCCCCACACCCCCACGCCCCCGCCTCCACCCCGCCCTCTACTGACTTACTGCGCCTGCGCAGAGCGGGCTAGCCCGCGGGCCCTCGGATTTGCGTACTTTATCAGGAATAGGGGGGAGAAAAGGGTGAATCGGTACACGCAAGCGCCGTGGCGTCCATATGGTGAACCAATCCAGGGACTCGAACGGTCCCCGCGCCCTTACAGATCCCGCCTCCGCACCGAGCTCCTCCTCCTCTCCCTGAAACCCGGGAAAATTCGATGACCAATCGGGAAGCGAAGAAAGCGGTCGCGCCGGGTCCTTTTTGTGCCCTTCCTGACCATTAACCAATGGGGTCTCGGCGATGGAATGAGGACGGTCCAATGGGGAAATGGCATTGGGAGGGGGGCAGGGCCTCTGAGGCGCGCGGAATTCGGGCCCGGGAATTAGCGAGGGTGCTGGGTGCGCGCCTGTGCTCAGAGGCTCCGCCCCGCTCCTGTTCGGCCCGGCTCCTGCCAGAACCCTCTGCTTTTGCCAGCCCTGTCAAACTTCAGCCCGAGCGTGCGCGCGGGGACAGGGTGGGGTGGGGGTCCCGTGGAGGGGGCCTGGGTCATTGCCTCCTCAGTCGAGGTTTGTATTACCTGAGGCAGGGGCACGGCACGCTGAGATTGTCCGGCACTGATTGATCCGAAATTAGACTGCCCGGGCTGGGGGGACCCGCGTTTGCATTGCTTCGGAAGCAGTAGGACCCCAGGTTTGCATTGCACTCGAAGGGGGAGGGAGGTAAGGGATCGTGCTTCGCTTTACTCCAGAAATAGGAAGCCTCAGCCCGCATTTTCGGGGTTGCAGTCACATCACCTTGAAAGATTCTGAATCCCTTTGACACGAGTGAGGTGTTGGGCCAGGAAAGTTGTGGGGGAAGGGCCTCTGGAAGAGCCCTTTTGAAAGAAAGGGCCACCTCGCCCCCAATTGCACTGGTCGACTTAAGTTAATATTGAACGGTGGTGGAAACTGGCCCCAGCACCCTCAGTTAACTACTCCTTTATATAACATTGCACAAACTGAATATACTCTGGGTATTAGTTGCACAGGTTATGAACCCATAATTTAGCGTGATGCACATTCCCTAGTTTTGCACTGCACAAGGGATGACACCTTAATTTTTTTTCTTTCAAGGCCAAGTTGTTCCCCTCGGTTTGCATTTGTTCATCTTTCATTGCACTGGCAGAGTGCCTTCCAATTTTGCACTGCACTGAGAATGTACATCTAGACTTGAACTGCACAAGAATTGTACTCCAAGGTTGCATCAGAACATCTCTCAATTTTCATTTGCCCAAGGGTAGAAAGAGCTATGTGTTCCCTGACTTTAGTAAGGGGTCCCTAGGGGAAAGCCCCTCCCCCCATGTTGCCCTGCTTCCAGCTGCTTCGCATGGGGGTTGGGAGGGGTGGAGATCTCTATACTTTTCACCCCCCAACTGGGGCTGGCTGTACCTACCACTTGGGCCTCAGGGCTGATCTGTGTGATGTGGCCCTTCGGCCCCAGTGTGAGCCTGTCCTCATCTCTCCGGTCCATGCCAAGCTGCATGCTGAAGGCCAAGGTGACGACTGGAGAGTCAGCCTGGAGGACTGCAGTAGCTATGGTGAGCCTGGACATGGCTGGCCCTGTTTTTAGGCAGAATAGGTATAAATAGGTATGGTATGATTTGAGAAGTACCACAGGACCTTGACCTGACCAAAAAACAGCACCCCCTCCTGTTTGTCATTGCCATTAGAATTTTTCCTCCTTTGGGTTGAACAACAAAGACCAAAAGACTTTGGTTGTCTCCAAAAGGTACCAGCTATTTGTTGGGGTAATGTGATATATATGATATATATGTGTATATATATATATGATATGGATATGTATGTGTGTGTGTGTATATATATACATACATACATATATATGTGTGTGTGTATATATATATATATATATATCTCCTACCTGAGAAGGGTGAAAGCCTATCAGAGCAGATTAGCTCCATAGTTGAGTTATGAGATTAGTCCCATTTTTATAGTGTTCTGTTATTACAGAATTGTTTCATTTGTCCTGTCATTTGATCTTTAAAATAATTATGTGAGATAGGTAGTATGAGCAGGTATTCCCATTTTATAGTTTTCTGAGGTTCAGGTTAAGTGACTTAATTCATGTTTCTGTAGCAATTTAAGGTTTATTGGTCATTTTCCTGTCAGCAATCCTGTGAAGTATATAGTGTAAATATTATTATTTTTGTTACGGGGAAGGCTTACTGGGTAAGGATATTTGTTATTCCCCATTATACAGATGAAGAAACTGAGTACTAACTATGTTTAACCCAGGGTCCCATAGTCAGTAAATTTCAAAGGGTAACCAGAGTTCACTCCATACACACTGCCCCTGTTTTAGCAAATTAGCAAACTCTCTCACCTTGGAAAGCAGAAAACAGGGCCCCAAGGCCATTGTACACAAGATAAAGATGTTATTGTGGATCAAGAAAAAAAAGGGGGGAGGTAAGTGGGATTCAGTTCTAGAAGTGAAGAGAAAAGGTAGGGATACTCTGGCACAGGTTTCCAAGGAGTTGGCAATGAAATTAAATAAATATAGGGACTTTTCAAGATCATATCTCCAAGGTGGACATACTCCCTCTGCTGCTCACTAGTAGTCCAGGTTCCCAAAGCTTTAGTATTTTTCTTTGTTACTTTGGCCTGACCATGTTGTTGTTCGGCCATTCAGCTATGGCTGACTCTTTGTGCCCCGTGGCCGTTTTTGTCCACAGGGTTTTCTTGGCCCTTGGAGTAGCCATTTCCTTCTCCAGTGGATTTAGGCAAACAGGTTAAGTGACTTACCCAGGGTCACACAGTTCATAAGAGGCTGGATTTGAACTCAGGTCTTCCTAACTCCAGGCCCATTGCTCTATCCACTAAGTCACCTAGATGTCCATAGATTTCAGAAAAGGTTCCTTTTGACCCAAAAGATTTTTTAATGTTTGACCAGAAAGAAAGAGTAGGTACTTCTGTGCCTCAGAAGCCCTATGGTCCATATTGGTGGGACAAGGAAAGTCCCAAAACTAGGACTGTCTCTGTTTGGAAACAGGTCTGAGTTTCTAACTAGCCAGATTGGTTTCTTATTGTCAACAAAGACTGAGTCTTTACAGAATAAGATTTTAAAAGGACTGGGGAAGAATTCCTAACTTTTTCCATTCTGTGCCAACTTTGTTAGGAAACCTCCAGAAGGGGTAAGCAGAGAGATTGGGGGAAGCCCATCTCTCCAGTTCATCAGGAGCCTGGCAGGATAGGAAACTAGGGAGAAGCAAATCCCTTAGGCCTGTGCACTCACTGCTTATAGAGTCAAGATCCAGATTCAAATTCCAGCTTATTTACTTGCTGTGTTATGGAACTCTGTACAGGTCCCTTTCCCTGCACTAAATGAATGGTAAAGCCCCTTTTAGCTTTACCAGTTTACAAAACAGTCCTTGTCCTCTAAGAGCTTGAGGTTACAATCTGGGTGAGACTGAAGTGGGAGGAGAGGATATGGACAGTTTCCTTAATCAGCTTGATTTCATCTTAGGAAACCAGACTGTTCTACATGACTGTTTGACTGTTGTCTTTGTCTTGCCTTCTCTTTCTCTGCCTTTCTTCTCTTCATCTGTTTCTTTTCTCTCTCCCTCTCTCTCTCGCTCTCTGTTTCTTTTCTCTCTTTGTCTTCCCCCACTCCCTCTCTTATTTGCAGGTACCTTGGTCAACAATATCAGGCTACCCAGGGGTCACCAACTGGAACTAAGTGACGGTGACCTCCTAACCTTTGGCCCTAAGGGGCCTGTGGGGGCCAGCCCTCCTGAGTTCTACTTCATGTTCCAGCGTGTGCGAGTCCGACCCCAGGACTTTGCTGCTATCACTATCCCCAGAGCTGGGGGGGAATCAGGAGGTGAAGGTGGTTTTTGGCCTATGCTGCCCCCTCAGGGGGCCCCACAGCGTCCCCTCAGCACCCTCTCCCCTGCTCCCAAGGCTACCCTGATCCTCAGCTCCATTGGCAGCCTCAGCAAACTCCAGCCTCAGCCCCTTACATTCTCCAGGGTCGGGGGTGGAGGTCAGAGCCTGACCTTTCCTGTGACCTTTAGGGAGGCAGGGGCCACCCTTCCCACCCCACCTCCAGCCCCTCGGAACCGTCGGAAGTCAGCACACAAGGTGCTGGCTGAGCTAGAGGATGAGGGAGGAACTGAGGAGAACCCTCCCAGAGTTCAGGCTGAAACCAGGAAGAAGCCCCGAGGAATGAAGATTCCAGTCACTCCCTGTGGGTAAGTGGGGGACCGCCCTAACCTCAGAGAGACAGAGGGAATTTAGGGCTGTCCCCATCCTCACCAGCATCTTTGTTCTCTGGAACCTGCCATCATATCCGCGCCCCTCCTCCTTTTCACACATGTAAATGCACATAAACACCTTTGCTCTGAGAGGACCTGAGCTGGGGGGAGCTCTTTCTCCCCTCTGGCTCAGGAAGAGAGAAGGAATGCCCCCAAGAGAGGAAGGGGAGAGAAGGCTCTGGAAAAACTCCAGGCCAGATAAGCCATATTCACCATTGAACTCCACAGATGTCTAAGATGTCTCTTAAGAGACAAAGACAGAAGAAGAAACGGGAGCTTGGTAGGGACTATGAGGAAAAAACTGGAGGGGTGATAAGAACAAAGGTGGGGAGGAAGAGAGAAATGGTAGACATGGGAAAGAAAGAAAAGTATATAGTACTTTAAGATTTACAGAGCTTTTACCTCACTGAGGTAACAAGTATTATCCATATTTTACAGATGAGGAAATAGCTTCAGGTTAAATGATAGTGTTTAACCATACACACAAATACACATTCCTGGCCTTTTTCATAGAGACACAGTGTGGTACAGTGGCAAGAGCATTGAATTTGGACACAGAGGACCTGGGTTCAAATCCTGCTGCTACCACTTGCTACCTTTATCACTCTGGGCAAGTCACAGCCTGTGTAGGTACTGTTTTCCTCCTATGAAGGATGAGAGTTTGGACTAGGTAGCCTTTGATTTGCCCTTGGTCACCTAGCAAGTATGACTGTCAGAATATGAACTCAGGCTTCTTGACTACCAGATCCAACATTCTTTCCACCGTACCAGTGCCCTACTCAGAAATGGGGGAAAGTCCTTCAAGTACTTCTTGTCTGCCACACTGAATCAGGTTGGACCCTAAACTCATCTCTAGGAATAGGAGCACATTTCTATCTTCCCTTGTTCAGGATTTTTTTGTGTCTTTCCACCAAATCCCCTTTCAGAAAGCGACGTGGCCGTCCCCGGAAGTACCTGTCATCTCGGACTGCAGTTCCCCCTCCGGTTGGGGGAGGGGAGCCCTGTGCAGCCCCCAGCTGCCAACCACCCCAGGAAGAGACAGTGGCCTGGGTCCAATGTGATGGCTGTGATGAGTGGTTCCATGTGGCCTGTGCAGGTTGCAGCTACCGGGCTGCCCAAGAGGCTGACTACCGCTGTTCTAGTTGCCAAGCCTAAGGTGATGGAAATTGGTTCAAAAAGATCATGGCAACTTGCTGCCACTCCGTGGAAATGGGACCCAAAAGCCAGGGGTTGGATATGGTAGGAATGAAAGGGGTTCTGAAGGAATACTCTCTACTTCCCTTCCCAGGAGGAAAGACTTCCAGGAAGGAATTGCCCATTGCCATGGATACTAACTGACTAAGGGACCTTAGCAGTCCCCTAAAGTAACATGGAAAAAAGTGCCTTTTGGCTGTGGCTGTTGTCTCAAGGAGTGTCCAGTTGCTAGAGAACATGGAACTGATTCCAGGGTCCTGTTGCCTCCAGATGCCATATGCCTGAGATCAGAGTTACCAACTCTGGAAGTCAAGATCATGTCAGATGAATGGCTTCAGGAACTCTAAAACTGGATGAGGAAGATTTTGGAGGGCCATTTATAGTACTTCCCTGGGAGAATCTGGAAAACTTCAGGTTTGGCTGTGAGAGGGCAGGGAAAAGGAGAAAAGAAAAATGTTCTAGTATGACTCTGATCCCTCAAATATGCTGCTTCCATCATAACAGCCTACCCCAAAGCTCTACTGGCCATTATGTCCAGTTCCCCAATCTTTGGTCTTTTCTGATCTGTCCTTTCCCCTTCCTGCTTATTTCCAAATAAAGAACCAGCTGCTGATTTGTCCCTCTGTCATTTTGTTTCCAGACACCATAGACTTCACCCACACTCTTCCTCACAATCACGTTGGTGTATGTTGACTTGAACTTGGCTCTGGGGGAGACCTGGATAGCCTGTAATCCCAGCCTGAAGAGGTCAGTGAGATATATTTCGAAGCAAAAGAATGCCGAATTAATTCAAGTAGAAAGGAAAGCCAATCCAATAAACATTTGATGATGGATTGAAAATGGTTTGAAAAGGAAGGAGGAATCAATCTGTTATCATGGCACCTTTGTTCCTTACAATCCCAAACACTTTTTTGATTGTCACTGCAGTCTCCAATTCCTCTGCCCTTCAGTTTTTCCTGTCGTCCGTGCATGGCCTACATTCTCCCTTCCCTATCTTGACTCCATAGCAAACCAGTTCAACTTTACCCTGTGCTCTTCTCTTGGGTCTCTCCTTACTCCCACCCCCTGCTTCCGCTGCTCCACATGCTGCTGAGGAAAACTCAGAAAACCAGGTTGACTGGACCCACTGCAAATTCATGTTACATAATCTCAAGTGGGCCCTCCATACCTCCCTTATCAAAGTGATGATCCCACTCCACACAGTGATTTAAACCTTCCATCACTCCTCCATATCTGATCCTCTCAACTAAGAACCTTTCCTCATTTCGCTCTTTAAAATAAGGCCATTTGCTAAGAACTTGCTTCCTCTTCTTCCCCCTTCGTGTTACATCTCAGTGGCACTTTGCCATAATCTCCTCCATCCCTGTTTCACATGAAGAGACAGCCCTTCTTGTCAAGGCCAATCCTTCTACGTGCAAGAGTGATCCCATTTCATCCTATCTTCTCCAGCAGATTACTCCCTCCATCATCCCTATTCTCAATAATCTTCAATCTCTCCCAGTATGCTTGATAGGGTGCTTGTACTTAGACCCCACTTCCAAGATCACATTTCTCCCTAGCCTCAGAACACTATCCCTGACAGTTTTCTCCCCAGCCCAAAGACCCTATTTCTGGCAGTAACTCTTGAGTGGGCCCGTGAGATAAACTATCTCACTATCTCTCCCTGTTTGTTACAAGAACAAGCTGTCCTCTATAGAATTGCACTTGTATGAACGAGATTATCTTGTATCAACGAAACTATCATACTGGTTCCCACAGTTATTATATACAATCCAGAGGTCAAGTTATAGGCATCAACTCCCAAAGCTATCTTCTTACAGATGTAACAGACCAAAAATACAGCCCTTAGCAACACCCCCTCCCCAGTTTCCAGTAGTAAATAATGAATGTGACTAAGGTTGTATGTTATCACCTAATCAGCATACTTGGCACACAATCCACTACTTTTCCTATATAAGCTTTAGCATCATTCCTGTTAGATAGCAGAATTCCTTAAGGAGCTCTGCCTGCCATATTAGCGTTATATTAAGCCTTTGCCAACTTGATTTAAAGAATGCTTGAGTTCATGAACTCATTCCAGACTACCCTGTCCTGTACTTCAGTTCTTGAGGGGTCCCTAAACCTCTCAAACCCAATTATACTGGATGCTTTTCTACTGCCTATGAGCACACCCATGTCTCCCCCATCCTCAAAAAAAATAAATAAAATAAACCTACTTGATCTCTTCTTTCCTGTTAGCAATTGTCCCATCTCTCTCCTTTGTAGCCAAGTTTGAGAAGGCTATCTATAATCAGTGTCTTCATTTCTTTTCCTCTTTCTTAATTCTCTTCAGTCTGACTTCTGGCCACATAATTTGAACGAAACTGCTTCCTTCAAAGTTACTAATGATCTCTTAATTGCCAAATCTAATGTTCTTTTTTCAATCCTCATCCCCCTTGATCTCTTTGCAGCCTTAGACACTGGCAATCACTGTCTTTTTTTTTGATACTCCCTTTTCTCTAGGTCAGGCATGCACAACTTGTGGCCAGTGGGCTGCTTACAGCCCTCAGGTCACTTGCAGCATGCCAGATTGTGGCTTGCGAAAAATGTAGAGAAAAACATCCCTTGTAGCAAGAGGAGGCTGCCACAAATTCGGCCTTGGGCTGCAATTGTGCGGGCCTGCTCTAGATTTTGATTATACTGCTCTCTGGTTCTCCCTGTCTAACCATTCTTCCTCAGGCTCCTTTGCTGTATCTTTATCCAAGCTGCACCTACTAACCATGGATGTCCTCTAAGGCTCTGTCTTAGTCCCTCTTGTTTTCTCCCCCTATTATTTTTCTTTATGATGTTATTTCATTTCTACTTATTCAACCCAGCCTTTCTCCTTCCAGTGTCTGATCTCCAATTGCCTATTGGACATCTCAAACTGGATGTCCTACAAACATTGCAAACTCAACTTGTCCAAAACCATTCTCATTCTCTATCCCCAAACTTTCCCCTCTTCTTAATTTCCCTATTACTGATGGGGGTACCACCATACTCACAGTTACCTACACTCAAAACCTAGGTATCATCCTTAATTCCTTTCTCTTAATCCCACCTTTCCCAATAAACAATCTTTTGCCAAGTTTCATCCATTCTACCTTCACAACATCTCTCATATACCCACTTCTCTCCATGAACCTGATGCAGACCATAATCACCTCCTACCTGGACTATTGAAATAGCCATCTGGTTGGTCTCATTGACTCTACTCTCCCTGTGCCAGTCCATCTTCTATTTAGCTGTCATCTTGGTCTCCTGAAGTCTAACCCTCCTATTTAATAAACTTCAGTAGTTTCCTAGAAGCAAATATAAAATCCTCTTTGGCTTTTAAAACTCTCCATAGCCTGACCCTTTCATACCCTTCTAATCTTTACACCTTATTCCCTTCCATGTACTCTATAATTGAGTGACACTGACCTCCTTGCTATTCTCCCACAAGACAATCCATTTCCCTACTCCATGTATTTTCATTGGCTCTCCCCCAGTTCTGGAATGTTCTCCCTCCTCATCACTGCCACTTGGCTTCTTTCAAGGTTCAACTAAAATCTCATCTTCAAGAGGCCTTTCTCTGTCCCCCTTAATTTAGTGCCTTCCTTCGGAGATTATTTCCAATTTATCCTGTATGTATCTTGTTCATACATAGTTGTTTTCGTGTTGTTTCCCACATTACATTGTAATCTCCTTGAGGGCAGAGACTTTTTATATTGATGGTGCTTAGCTGGACACATGGAAGTGGGTAAGTTGAGAAGGAAGCTGATGGACCTAGTTTTCAACTAATAGATGATTCCTCTTTTCAGTGGAGAAGTGAGGAACTATCAGCATGGAATATTGTCTGCAATATCAAATTCAGTCACTTTGTCTGCTTAAACTTCCCCTCCCCCTACTTGTTATATAAGGAAGGCTTAACTAGTGGTAGACAGGTATCTTCTGACACAAGTGAAGTAAAAACAAAAGACTGTTATCAAGTGATGTTGGAACATCCAACGGAAAACATTCTATAGATATGGGAGAACCGTGGAGACTCAGAGCTAAAAGACTAGAGATCATCTAATCAAAATCCTTTATTTCATGAGTTGAGGACTGAGGTGAAGTGTTTTACTCAAGGTCACAGAGGTAGCAAATGGCAGAACTGAGACCAGAACTCAAGTCTTTTGATTCTAAGTGGGATGTAGACAAAGGAACCAAGAGACCAAGGAAGGCACAGGGTTCTGGAAACCAAGGATAGCAAACATTTATTAAATTCACTCTGTGTGCAGTACTATACTTAGTGTTGGGTTGGAGGAGCTGTGAAGTTTAGAAAGAATCTTCCTAAATTCACTAGTAGGGGGTGCTAGTAGGTGCTAAATGCTAGTAGGGGAACAGGCATAAATAATCATACAAGTGAGTCAGGAAGGTGGAAGTAAAGAGCGGAAATGAGGTCACAGTTAGGGAAAGGTTAGCTGGGAAAAGAGGAAGAAAATCTGTCAAGGGTTTCTAGATGGAGTGACATGTCAGTTGGATTTGACTGCAGGTAAAAATTCAACAGGAAAGGCTGTCTGGAGAGCAATGTGACCCAGAGGCCTGTGACCCTAATAAATCACCAGGCACCACCCTAGAATCTCTTGACCTGTTCCAACTCTGGGTGACCCCTGCCATCATAATTATCCCTCTTCCAGGTTATTAAGCATTAGTGGAGAAAGTTATAAAATCCAGCTGATTTCTCCCAGTAACATTGTGCATACTGTAATTTGAGCTAAGCCTTGACTGCTACTCAGCAATTCTACTGTATTCAGTCTCTTTCTACAATTTTCCCTCTCTCCTCAAGTCTCCAACTTT
The DNA here is from genome assembly GCF_900497805.2 of Vombatus ursinus. NCBI lineage: Eukaryota > Metazoa > Chordata > Mammalia > Diprotodontia > Vombatidae > Vombatus > Vombatus ursinus. The sequence continues at coordinate 6,380,336 of NW_020954589.1, forward strand.
GATTTCATCTCCCCATGCTTCCATATGCACTAGCTTCCCATTTCACTGGGTAAATGGAGTCCATTTTACTAGAGCTTCCTCAGCTAGCTTCTTTCCACCTCACATCAAAACTTTACAGCATCTTCATCTGTTCTCTTCTTCCTTGTTCTCTCAAAGGAAAAGGCCTGCTCATTGCTGGTTCTTATGTCCTTGATTCCAAATTACCCTTCCTACAAAATCATATTACAGCCATAGAATTCATTCTCTTTCTATCATGCATCATCCCACTCTTCCTTTCCTTTGGTTCTTTCCCATCTGAATACAGGCATGTTCAGTTCTCTTCAAAGCTAAAAAATTATTCCTTTGACAAGACCTGAAGGAGGGCAAGTGTCTCCATTTTCAAAAAAGCAGAGTCTATGAATTATATGCCAGTGCCTTGACTTCAATTCCTGGCAAAATTCTGGAACATATTAAAGAGATTGTTAATGAACATCTAAAGAAGGGCATGGAAAGGCTAACCTCATGTCCTTCTTTCATAGGCTTTCTCAACTATGAACTGAGGGGATACCATAGGTAGAATTTGCTTAAATTTTAGCAAAACATTTTTTAGAGTACCTCACACTATTCTTGTGGGAAAGAAGGCAAGATGGAACTAGATGACAACACAATTAGATGAAGTTGTAATGGATTGAATGGCTGGACAAAAAATGGCTCAATGTCAGCTTGAGAGGGGACCCCAGCCCCAGGGATCTGTGCTTGGTCCTAGGCTATTTAACCTTTTTAATGATGACTTGGATAAAGGCATGGGTGGCATGCCCATCAAATCTGTAAATGTTACAAAGTGAGTCAGGTTAGCTAATACACTGAAAGATGATAATAATAATAGCTAGCATTTATATGATGATAATAATAGCTAGCACCTACTATGTGCTGGACACTGTGCCACCCTGGAAGATGGGTGCTATTATTACCTCCTATTTTACAGTTGAGGAAACTGAGACAGGTGGAGGTTAAATGACTTGCCCAGGGTCACACAGTTAGTGTCTGAAATTGGATTTGAATTCCAGTCTTTTTGACACTAGGCCCAAAGCTCAATCCCTACACCACCTAGCTACCCTAAGTGATCATTAGATGGCAGAAAGGATTCAAAAAGATCTTGATAGGGTAAAGCATTGGGCTGAAGCAAGTTTTATATATCCTTTCTTCCGTTTTCTCTCCTCTTACTCTTCAACCCTTTGAAATTTGGCTTCCAACTTCATTCAATTGAAACTTTTTTCAAAAGTTACCAATATCCTAGAAACATCTCAAATCCAACATGCCTAAAATAGTACTTACCTTTCTTCTAAAACCCACTCCTCTTCCAAACTTCCCTATTTCTGTGGAAGAGGCAACCAATTCAATTCAATAGACATTTATTAAGCATCTACTTTGGACCAGGCACTGTACTAAGCGTTGAGGATACAAATAAGAAAAAGCACAACAGTCTTTGCCATCAAGAAGCTTTCCTAACGAGGAAAGACAACACAAAAGGAAGCTAAGGAGAAGGAGGCCAGGAGGAGGTAGGATGGAGTCCAAACTAAGCAAGGATACTGATGGAAAAGGAGAATGAAGAGTTACCTGTAAAGTCCAGATCCCAGCCACTTATAAAGGAAGACTTTGGGAAGACTTTATTGCTCTACCCCTCCCCCTCCCCAATGAGAGAGGAGAGGCAACTGAGAGAATTGACAAGGTGTAGAGTAAGTATCAAGAACTGTGTCAGTTGGCAAGCATGAAGATGAGATATCAGGTGACCCTGCTTATCCTGGGTGAGGCGTGGTGTTTTTTAAAGTCAAAACCAAGCAAAACTACTTCGGAATAAATACCTAGAAAGTCAGATCTGAGCTTTGGGAGCAGTTTAGTGTTCCACCCTCCAATCAAAGAAAGAGACAATTGAAGGAGGAGAGAAGGTATTGTCAATCTATTTTTCCACTCTCCCAGGCTGATATTATCCTTGCTCTCTGTCACCCCACAGTAGATTCATTAGCCTATCTTGCATTCAGGTTCCTCAGGAGACAAGTAAGACGACTTACCACATTTTGTTGTAATCCACTGTCAAAGGCTTTAGCGTAGTCAATGCAGAAGAATTTTTTTTTTTTCTGGGACTCCCTTGCTTTCCCCATAGTGCAGCAAATGTTGACAATTTGATCTCTAGTTCCTCCTCTTCAAAAACCAGTCTGCACTTCTGGTAATTCTCAGTTCACCTATTGCTGAACTCTAGCTTGCAGAATTTTAAGCATATCCTTGCTGGCGTATGAAATGAGCACAATTGTTCGGTAATTTGAAAATTCTTTGGCTTTGCCCTTCTTTAGGATTGAGACATAAACTGATATTTTCCAATCCAGCGGCTACTGTTATGTTTTCCAAATTTGCTGACATATTGAGTGCAGCATTCTAATGGCATCATCTTTTAGGATTTGAAATGTTGGCTGGAATTCTGTTACTTCCACTAAGTTAGCAAAGCTTCCTAAGGCCCACTTCACTTCATTCTCTAGGATGTCTGGCCCTAGATCAGTAACCACACCATCATGGTTGTTCTATATATTCTTGCCACCTCTTCTACTTCTGTTAAGTCCCTACCATTTTTGCCTTTTATCATGCCCATTTTTGCATAAAACATTCCTTTGGTATCTCTAATTTTCTTGAAGAGATCTCTTGTCTTTCCCATTCTATTGTTTTTGTCTGTTTCTTCGTCTGTTTGCTCCTTTAAGGAAACCTTCTTATCTCTCCTTGCTATTCTCTGGAATTCTGCATTCATTTGGGTATATCTTTCCCTTTCACTTTCCTTCTTTCTTCAGCTATTTGTAAAGCTTCATCAGACAGCTATTTTGCATTCTTGCTCTTCTTTTTCTTTGGGATGTTTTTTGGTGCTGCCTCCAGTACAATATAGTGAACCTCTGTCCATACTTCTTTAGCCACTCTACCTACCAGATTTAATCCCTTAAATCTATTCATCGCTTTCCACTTCATATTCATGAGGAATGTTATTTAGGTCACACCTATATGGTTCTGATGGCTTTCCCTACTTTCTTCAATTTGTCTGAATTTTGCAACAAGAAGCTTATGATCTGAGCCTCAGTCAGCCCTAGGTCTTGTTTTAACTGTATAGAGCTTCTTCACCTTTGCTTGCAAAGTTTATAATCAATCTGATTTAAATATTGACCATCTGGTGATGTCCATATATAGAATCACCTTTTGGGTTGTTGAAAAAGAGTATATGCTATGGATGACTATGGAGTTGTCTTGACAAAACTCTGTTAGTCTCTACCCTGCTTCATTTTGTACCCCAAGGCCAAACTTGCCTGTTATTCCAAATATCTTTTTTCTTAATAATTTTTTCTTAATTTATTTTTAGTTTTCAACATTCACTTCTGTAAGTTTTTGAGTTTTAAATTTTCTCCACTTCCCTCCCCAAGATGGCATGCAATCTGACATAGGCTCTACATATACATTCCTATTAAACATATTTTCACATTACATTTTACATGCTGTAAAGAAGAATTAGAGCCAATAGGGGGAACCACAAGAAAGAAGAAACAAAACAAAACAGAAGAAAGAAAAGAACAAATAGCATGCTTTGATCTACGTTCACACTCCATAGTTCTTTTTCTGGATGTAGATAGCATTTTCCATCATGAGACTTTATTCCAAATATCTTTTGATTTCCTATTTTAGTATTCCAATCTCCTATGGCGAATGTGACATCTTTTTTTGATGTTATTTCTAGATGTTGTAGTTCTTCATAGAACTGAGCAACAGTTAGAACTAAACATGGAAATACTGACTGGTTTAAGATTAGGAAAGGGATATGAGAAAACTGTATATTGTAATCTTATTTATTTAACTTACATGCAGAGTACATCATGTGAAATACCAGGCTGGATGAAGCAAAAGTTGTAATTAAGGTTGCAAGGAGAAATATCAACAATCTCAGATATGCAGATGATACCATTCTGATGGCAAAAAGTGAAGAAGAATTAAGAAGCCTCTTGATAAGGGAGAAAGAGGAGAATGTAAAAGCTGGCTTGAAGCTATATATATATATATATATATATATATATATATAATATTATATATATATATAATATATATGTATATATAAAGCTAAGATCTTGGCCACTATTGTCCCATTACTTCCTGTTAAATCAAGGGAGAAGAAATGGAAGCAGTGTGAGATTTTACATTCTTGGGCTCAAAGATCACTACAGATGTTTACTGCAACCATGAAATTAAAAGATGCTTGCTCATGGGAAGGAAAGCCAAGGCAAATCTGGACAGCATACTAAAAAGCATAGAGATATCACCCTGCCAACAAGGGTCTGTATAGTCAAAGCTATGGTTTTTCTGGTAGCAATATATGGCTGCAAGAGTTGGACTATAAGGAAAGCTGACCCCCACAGAATCAACGCTTTCAAATTTAGAAGACTTTTGAGAGTCCCTTGGACAATAAGGAGATCAAATCAGTCAACACTTAAAGAAAATAAATCAGACTATTCTGAAGGTCAAATACTGAAACTTAAAACTGAAGCTTAAATACTTTGGCCACATAATGAGAAGATGATACTCATTGGAAAAACCCTAATGTTGGGAAAGATTGAAGGGAAAAGGAGAAAGGGACAGCAGAGGATGAGATGGAGAGATAGTATCATGGAAGTAATGAACAAGAGCTAGGACAGATTTCAGGAGATAGTAGAGGATAGAAGGGCCTAGTGTGCTATGGTCCATGGGGTCATGAAAGGTCAGACTTGATCAACAACTAAACAACAGCAACACAACAACTAAGGAATCCTCATTATAACATATTGGACAAGTGGTTTTCCAGCCTCTGCTTGAACACTTCCAAGGAAGGGACATCCCCACCCCGTCCCTCTTTACTGGGAGCAGCCCGTTCTGGTTTTGGATACTTTAGATATCACTTAAGGGATTTTTCCTGACATCAAATCTAAATCTGATTTATGGCAGCTTCCACTCTTCATTGTTTCTGGTTCAGCCTTGGGACCAACCAAGGCAGGTCTAATACCTTTTCCACTTGGCAGCCCTTCCCATACTTGAAGATAATCTTTTCCCCAGGCTAAATATCCCCAGTTCCTTCAACTAAATCAGTCTTGAATGGGGACACTTCAGATAAATGACTCATTCATGGTCACATAGCCAGCATGTCTGAGATTGGATTTGAACCCAGATATTGGGTACTTTCCCCTCCCCTTCATTTCCAGTTCCCTTTTACGTGTTATCTTCCTCCATGAACATATAAGCTCCTTGAGGGAAAGAACTATCTTTTCTTTTTGCTGGAATTTGTATCCCCAGCAGTTAACACAGTACCCAATGCATAGTAAGCACTTTTAAAATGCTTGTTGACTGACTGGATGCTTTAGTCTGATGAAAATATCTAGAACTTATAAGTCTACTTGGACTTCTTTTGACAAGGTTTTGGTATAGCCTTGGAAGAAAAGTGTGAATGAAAAAAAAAGTGTGACATCCAGAAAAAGAACTATGGAGTCTGAATGCAGATCAAAGTATACTCTGTGCTCTTTTTGTTATTGTTGTTGTGGCTGTTTCTTCTTTCTTGTGGTTTCTCCCATTGGTTCTAATTCTTTACAACATGACTACTGTGAAAATATGTTTAATGTGAATGTATATGTAGAGCCTATATCAGATTGCATGCTGTCTTAGAGAGGGGGGAGTGAAAAGGGGAGGAGAAAATTGAGAACTCAAAATCTTATGGAAGTGAATGTTGAAAACTAAAAATAAATAATAATTTTTAAAGTGTGAGATTCATAAATAAAAATCACCTTTATGCAAGTTTTAATGCTCTAGTCTTTGTATTGACTTGCCTATGATAAGCATTTTTTCTTCATAGCAATGATTCACAGTTCATTTTTTTACTGTTCTTGTCTATTTCATTTCAAGAAAGCTCTGCCATACTCCACCTGAATCAATAACAACTTCTCCAGCTGCCAGGTCCATCTGAAAGCTTTAGCTAATTTTATAACGATTAATTAGGCTGTTTTGCAGCAAGTGTTTACGTAAGTACTTGTAGTGTAAGTATTTATATAGCATAAGTATTTATAAATGTACTGTAAGTATTAATATAAGTACTTATCTAACTCATTAGAATGGAAGCTTCTTGTGTATATGGATTATTTCATTCTTTGTATCTATATATCCCCAGAAGAGTGCCAGGCACACTAGTAATCACTTAGTAAATGCTTAGGAGCAGCAAGGTGGCGCCATAGTGCTTCGAGTGCTGGGCCTGCAGTCAGGAAGACTCATCTTTTTGAGTTCAAATTGGGCCTCACTTACTAACTGGGTGACCCTGGGCAAGTCACTTAACCCTATTTGCCTCAGTTTCCTCTTCTGTAAAATGAGCTGGAGAAGGAAATGCAAACCATTGCCAAGAAAACCCCAATTGGGGTCAGGAAGAGTTGGACAAGACTGAAAAACGATTCAGCAACAATAATAAAATGGCTTATTAATTGATTGACTAACTGGACTCCTCACTTCTCTCTCTCATCTTCAAGCAGAGGCTGGAGGACCATTTATCAAGTGTGTTATAGTGGAAGAATCTTCAGATGTGGTTTGAATTAGATAGACCCTGAATTACCTTAACCTTCCAGCTCTGAAGTTCTGTGATCATGCTGTGGAGTTATCCAGCTACTGTCCCTTCTCATTTCTCCTTAACTATCAACTGTCTTGGAAAATGTATATTTGAGACCTCCACTTCCTCATCAGTACTTTGTAATGTGTCCTCTATCCCCACCCCATTTCTGAAACTACTCTTTCAAAAGTCATCAATGACTATGACTGATAAACTTCTCTGGTATGGAATATTAATTAAGGAAAATTCAGCCACAGTCACCACTAACAGGTCAAATCAAGATTTTGGGGGGCAGAGGATATACATGGCATAAACATGTTTTTCATCTTTCATATAGTTTATCCCTCAAACCCAGAATCGCTGATCTCCTGAATTCTGGGATACATAGTATGATAGATGGATGTACAGACATCCTTTAGGCCAAACTGACACAAGAGGTAAATATGGGCTGGGCCTTTTTATACAATAAACAGCACAAGTCAGCAGAAAAGCATCAAGGAATCACCCAATAGGGATTAAACACTTCCCCATAACCCTACAGAGTAATTGAGCATTATGACACTTGGATTGTGTAAACACAGGAATCTTTCATTTACATGGTAGGTCAAGGCACATGAACAACTCAAAACCCAGAAATAAAAAGTCTTTTAACAGATAGCAGAGGTAAAGACCTCTCCAAAGTTCACTATACCACCTCTCCATTCACCAAATCCTCTAAGCCCCCCCC
>NW_020954589.1:6387775-6469449 GCF_900497805.2 Vombatus ursinus
CCCCCCCCCCCCCCCCCCCCCCCGCCCCAGTCCTTGGCCTCTCTGCAGTTTTTGATACTATTTGACTATCAGCTCCTGGATATTTTCTTCTCTTGGCTTCTCAGACACCACACCATCCCAGTTCTCTTATTCCTCCATTTTTCTTCTTTTCTTGATCATAATTCTTTAAGCTAAGTCTTTCACAAAGTTCTGTTCTTAGGCTTCTTCACTCTATGTGCTCTCTCTAGGCAACCTCATTTACCCCAAACCTGTGCTTCAGAGTATCACCTATAAACTTATGATATCCAAATCAGTCTCTCTAATCCTGCCCCTTGACCTATATTTCCAGTGGTTTGAATGACGCTTGGGTATCCTCCCAGTGTCTCAAACTCATTGACAAAATTAAGCTTATTATCTTTTCTTCCAAACCTATAATTAATTGAAATTTAGGGGAGGACATAGAAGGAACTATAGAATCCATCCAATAGGAATAAGCAATGTGATACAATAGAAAGTGTTGGATTTGAAGTCAAAGGATGTGAGTTCAAACCCTAGCCCTGTTACTTGCTACCTGTGTGATGCTGAGCAAGTTTTTAGACCATTAACAGCAAATATACCTGGATTTTAGTAAGCCCTTTGAGACAGAGTGGTGTAGCAGACAGAATGCTGCTCTTAAAGTCAAGACCTGGGTTCCAGTTCTCTGACACATACTGGTTGTGCCTCATGTAAATCCAATTCACTCACAACACCCCTTCAAACACAAAGGATGAGCAACTTGGCTATGTGACCAAGGCAAGTAACTAAACATCTCAGTGCTTCAGGCTAATTCTAGGAGCAGAAAGAAAATTGCTAATCTACATCTGTAGAGGGAATTTTTTACACAGGGAGTACCTTATACCAAATCACAGGTATGCAGGCCCTCCCCCTTCCTGTTATAATAGAATCTAAGATTTAGAGTTGGAAGAATGATTGTGCTGCAATCAGCTAGAACAGACTGAGAGTCACTAGTTAAATTTTCAGTGTGTGTATTTATACCTCAGAAACTAACAGCAAGACTTGATATATCTTATTGCTTTGCTGATTGTCTAAACTTAAGTGAGGGAGAAAACGTCAATGATGCAGATTAAACTTAAAAGTGCATCATGTGTAATCTTTGTCTTTCAGAGAATCAAGTGTTAAACATTTACAGCATGGAAGAAAATGCAGAAATTAGCGAATCCAAATCTTATTTTACAGATAGCAAAACTGAAACCTAGAAGACGGTAAATTATTTGCTAAAAGATTTGAGCCTAAGCCCTTTTAATTTGCCCCTTCCACTGTGGCCCTGTGGATAATCAATCAACAAGCATTTATCAGCTGTGTCAGTCACTGTGTTAAGCTCAGAGGTTACAAAGACATAAATGAAACAGTCCCTACCCTCAAAAAGTTTACATTCTATAAGGGGAGGCCATACGTATACATAAAAGAATATAAACAATTTTAAAAAATAAAATGGATCTGCAATCCCATAAATTTAGAAATTCTTTCCAACACTGCCCATCTTATGTGACTCTTTTAATGTGTTCCCTTTAGTCCTTTACAAGAGTCCACTCAGCTTGCTGCGGCCTTTAATTTCTCTTATCTCAAGGATACCAAGTGGAGCACTGGCTCCACCTGTTATCCTTTGCGCATCTTCTGTTTCCTTCATGCAATTCTTTGTGGTCTTTTACTCCCTGGAGTTACCCATTGGTTATGCTTCAGCCTACTCTCATCCACCCCACCTCTTCATCACCTTTGCATTATATTCATTTTTAATCCTACAGTCCATTGTATTCTTTATCTCATTGCCCTGCAGTAACATTAGAAGAATGTTGGTATAATAAAAAAAATACAAAAAAACCCCCAGGTCTTTGCTTGCCTTGCAACGGTCCACACAAGTGAACATTGTAATTTGACAATAGATATTCTTGATATAGCCACTTGATCTTTTCTGTGAAGGTAAAAGCCAAAGTTTTGAGTTACTATTAATTTTCCACTGAGCTTAGAATATTTGCAATATTCTGAGATTTGAGAACAAAGCCATCTACCAATGGCACCCTCTAGAGGAATTCAGTATCCATAGAGAATTCCTCTTCAACACGGGACTTTCTGCTGCACCTCCTCCATCACAGTGGCGAACAAGCATTGTTGAACAGTTGTTATATCTCTCAGGGAATTTTGAAAAAGAGCTTATAAGGGAACGCTTTGGGGTTTTTACACTACTGTATCAATTTGAATAAGTATAGTGTTCCTATATCCTGTTACTCAGTTAATTGTGAAATGGTAAAGATATGGTGTAGATTATTGCTTGCAACAGACTACTCATCTTTATTTTTCCCTCAGTAAGGATGCCCTTGTATAGTTGGCAGAGTAGGCCAGCAGGTATTAATGTCCTCTTTATTGGGCTTAAGTTTTCTCCCAGGACTCTGGTATCTGCACCCACACCTTTAGATACTTTGTATCCCTCTGTACCCTCAAAACCTGACACACAGGTCTCCTCTTTATACCTTTTCATCCAATCCAGCTGCCTTTCCCCGTTTATTCTTTTTAGTGCTCTACCTCCCCTACAAGCACAACTGTCTTGGGACAGTGTCAAGATTTCCTAATAAATCTTTTGCACTGGACAGAGAACAAAAAGTCCTTCCATTTTACATGATATATTCAAAATACAATGTCTAAATTCCAGAAGATTCATGATGGAAAATGCTCTCTGCATACAGAGAAAGAACTATAGTCTGAACGTAGATTAAAGCATCCTGTTTTCACTCGATTCCTTCCTAAAGCACCTAGTAAAAATCAGAAACGATCTTATTATATAAAGTTTCAGCTAAGCTTTGAAACTAGAGATTCTAAAAATCAAGGGGAAGGAGGAGTGTGTGAAAGGCATGTGAAAATGCATGAAAGTGGGAGATGGCATGTTGTATGTCAGAGAACAAGAAAGCTAATCTGGCTGGATCATAGCGGAAAGTTTTAAGGCTAAAATCAGATTGTAAAGGAATTTCAATGCAAGTGCAGTTTGTATTTGACTCTAGAATTAATAGGGAGAACAAGGAATGACATACTAAAACCTGTGCCTTAGTAATATTACTTTGGTAGGTTAAGTAGCTTGCCCACAATTAGATGGTCTTAGTGCATGGAGGATAGATTAAAAATGGGGGGGGGGAACGGGACCCGCACCATACCAGATGTCTAAAAGTACCTTCCAGATCTAGATCCATGATCCAATACTCCTGCTGTAATAGTGCAGCAAAGATACAGAATTAATTTTAAAATTGGCAACTGATTGGTTATAGGAAAGTAAGGTTGACCCCCCCACCCCAGGCTCTGAACTTAGGTGATCTGAACTCTATAAGATAAAGTGCTACACCTGAGTTAAGAAAAATTCAACTTTAAAGTTCAGGACCAAAGGACAATTCTTATGGAAAAGATCTGGGCATCTGGGCATCTTATCAACCCACAAAGTTCAATATAAACCAATTACAGGAACGCAACAGGAGAAAAAATAAAAGCTACCACACAACCTTAGTAGTAGCTAACATTAACAGTGCCAGGCACCATGCTAAATACTTTACAAATATGATCTCACTTGATCCTCACAGTAACCTTGGGAGGTAGGTGCTATTATTATTCCCATTTTACAGATGAAGAAACTGAGGCAAACAGAGGTTAAGTGACTTGCCCAGAGTCACACAGCTAGCAAGTATCTGAGACCGTATTTGAACTCGGGTCTTCCTAGCTCTAGGCCCAGCACTCTATCCACTACACTGGTGGCAACCTAGCAAGCTTTGTGCTAGTCACACCAAATCTAGTATATAATGTTCAGTTTGTGGTACTCCATTGTATTTGGAACAAGAGGATGAAATACATTAAGATCATCTTATACGGCACAGGCAACTTAATATATATGTCAGGATGACCCAAGTTTGAATTCTACCTAGACACCCAGAGCAAGTCATTTAACTTCTCTTGGAATAACAACAGCAATTACCTTACCAGGTTGTTGTGAGGTTCAAATAAGATAATAAATCAAAAAGCTCTTTGCAGACCTTAAAGTGCTACATAAATGCTAGACATTACATAATGAATGGATGAAGCAGCTAGGAACGTTTAATCTGAAGGGAGACATAGGGGACACCCAAAATAGGTCTTTAAATATTTGAAGGGCTTTGATTCAATTATATTTGTTTTTTAGATTGCTTTATTTACGAGTTGGGAGATGAAAGAGATGTGGAACTAACAGACAGCAAACTTCCCAACTTTCCTCCCACCCATTCCCCCCCAAAAATCTGTTTATGAATCTCTGAAATATTGATCCCATCCTTCCCTGTCCCTAAATACTCCCAGGATATAGAGAGCTCAATCGTCCAACTCCCAGACCTTAAAACAATTATTTGTTGGGTTCCTCATCTCTAGTCTCTCACCTCCTCTGCCCAGGGATCGGCTAAGCCCTTCAGCTTGAATGCATGGTAGAGCCCAGAGGGGTAACAGGGAGAGAGGAAAATGCATCCCCCTCTGTGAAAGGAGCTGGGGAATAGAGAGTGGTGAAATGAGGGCCCCCATAACTGGGATGACTGAATGGAGGGCCTGGAGCTAGGGGGAAAGGCATAGGTGCCCCAGAGAAGGAGCCAGCTGCCTCAAAATCTTCACGGGGTGAGTTGCTATTGCTGCGCTTGCCCTTCTGACGCCGGTTACAGAACCAAACTCGGACAACCTAGGAAAAGGAAGAGAGAATAAGTAAGAAAGAGAAAAAGAAAAATGTTGAGTAAGAGACATGCTTATGCAGTGGGGATGATTGGGGAAGAGAGGACAAGTCTGAAGACAATTGAAAGAAGGATGAAATACTTTGAGGACATTGGTTAGGCCTGTGGGTGACCCTTCTTCATCCTTTTCTTCAGTGAAGAATGAGGATCTTGAGAAATGGGCAGGGCTTAAGGCAGAGGTAGGTCAGTGATCATAGAAGAAAATAGCTATTCCTCAGAGGAAAGAAGTTATGGAAGCATTACAGCATGTCCTGTGTCTCTACTATTGCCTCAAATTCATCATGTATATTATGTATCGTCATCACCTCATCATTTCTTTTATTACCCCTTAAATGCATCCTCTGGACTTCCCTATTTATGTCACTAGAATTATGATGGTGGTCCTAAATTCAAGCCATCATCTTTTCATCCCTTTCCTTCTATATCTCACCCAAGAGCAATTCTTCCTTTGTAACTTCTCTCACATACATTGGTCTAGGTTGCCATTACCTTGTAATTTTTAACTCCTTCCCTGAGGCACCTATGCCTTTCCCCCTGGCTCCAGGCCCTCCATTCAGTCATCCCAGTTATGGGGGTCCTCATTTCACCACTCTCTATTCCCCAGCTCCTTTCACAGAGGGGGATGCATTTTCCTCTCTCCCTGTTACCCCTCTGGGCTCTACCATGCATTCAAGCTGAAGGGCTTAGCCGATCCCTGGGCAGAGGAGGTGAGAGACTAGAGATGAGGAACCCAACAAATAATTGTTTTAAGGTCTGGGAGTTGGACGATTGAGCTCTCTATATCCTGGGAGTATTTAGGGACAGGGAAGGATGGGATCAATATTTCAGAGATTCATAAACAGATTTTTGGGGGGGAATGGGTGGGAGGAAAGTTGGGAAGTTTGCTGTCTGTTAGTTCCACATCTCTTTCATCTCCCAACTCGTAAATAAAGCAATCTAAAAAACAAGTATAATTGAATCAAAGCCCTTCAAATACTTAAAGCCCATTTTCTTACCTCCTACGTCTGCTCTTTCTCTAATCCCCATCATGAAATCAGGAAAATCTTCCTCCAAACATTCCTTTTACCCATAATGTCATGCCTTTTGTCAACAATAACTCTCTATTTTGTACTGCTTGCCTTCATCTATTGCAGAAACATTGCATGCCTCCATGACTTTGTCCTATTTGCTTTTCTTTATCCTTCCTTGTTTATCATCAATCTGTTGTTGAGTCATTTCAGTTGTGTCCGATTGTTACAGACTGATTTTCTTGGCAAGAGGGTTTTAAGTGACTTGCCTAGGGTCACACAGTTATCAAGTATCCAAAGCTGGATTTGAACATAAGTTCAAATGAGATGAGATCTTCCTGATTCCAAGCCCAGTACTCTATCCACTGGGCTACCTAGCTGCATCATGAATATACCCAACCTTTTTTAAGAGCCCACTTTAAAATCTCCACTTCTACCATGCAATCTTTCCTGCCTTCTATTCTAGTACCTAACCTACTATATCCCACTCACTACCGAGCACAACTAATAGTTTTTAACCATAAAACTTAAACACTCAATGCAATCATACTTATTAAAGAATGTATATTGAATTTAACTATAGACAAACCATATATTTTTCATTGTTTCATAGGTTTTAGCTTATCTCCTCAACTAGATTCTAAGCCTCTCTCTCAAGGGCAAGACTCTCTCCCCATGTGTCTGTTCTACCATCAATCCCTCACTGACCCTATCCCACTACTGGTCTTATACTAATAGTGCCTTAAAATAATGCTGGCAAAATAAGTGCCTAACAGGAGCAATTAGGTGGCGCAGTGGATAGAGCACCGGCCCTGAAGTCAGGAGGACCTGAGTTCAAATCCAGCTTCAGACCAAATACTTGACACTTACTAGCTGTGTGACCCTGGGCAAGTCACTTAACTCCAATTGCCTTAAAAACAAACAAACAAACAAACAAACAAAATAAGTGCCTAACAAATACCTGTATTTGCCCGGCTATGGTACTATAGAATGCTGAGTTGGAAGGGAGCTCAGAACTTGGTTTATTATCAAGAGCACTCACTGGACCAGACATCAGGAGACTGGGTTTGTTTCATCTCTGCCCCTGTGTGAACTGGGACAAGTCAGTTCACTGCTCTAATACCTCATTTTCTTCCTTGGTAAGAAGAGGTCAGATTAGCTCGTCTCCAAGGTCCTTTCTACTGCTAGAGATGTATGATTCTTCAGCATAGATTTCAACCTCCTTTCTCTAATATTTCTAGTGGAGTCATTTGAAGTTGGTCACCTCTAGCTCACTTCCTACCAAAAGGTAGGAAGGGGTGGCTTTGATTGACAGGCTTTGTAGAGTATCCATGGATTTATTAATGGATGGGTGGCAGTGATGGGAGGTCAGGGTGAAAAGGTTCAGGAAGTCAGAGATGAGGGAAAGAGATGGTAAAGAATCAGTGAAGGAAGAATGGAAGGAGTCCAGAACAGAACCTAGAAGGGAGTGGGGAATCTCCAGGTTCTTAAGGAACAGTTAGCAGCACTTACATCTTTCTCAAGTCCCAGCTCTTCAGCAATATTGCTGATCTGCTGAAGTGTGGGCTTGGGGCACTGGAGAAACATGGTTTCCAAGTTTCCCCGAACTCCGTTCTCAATGCTTGTACGCTTCCTCTTTCTGGCTTGTTGAAGGACTGTCTCAGCCTTGCACAACTGAGGTAAGAAAGGATGGAAAAACAACAATAAAAAAAGTCAACGTAAATTGAGTTTTCTCTCCTGGAAGGATACATGTTCTGAACAACGAACTCCTACCATAGTGGTAAAAGCAGTAATAACACATTTATTATCAGTAATATCAGTTCACATTGAGTGAGATAGTAGCCTTATTATTCCCATTTTACAGATAGGAATACTGATCAAAGGCTCTTATCAACAAATAGTCCAAATTTACTGAGGTGACAGACTGAAACTGGGTGTTCAGTATTAGGGGTATGGACTGGTGGAAATAAAAAGACAAAGAAATTGGCACACACTGAGTTTAAAAGTACATGGGGGGGCAGCTAGATGGCGCAGTGGATAGACACTGGCCCTGAAGTCAAGAGGACCTGAGTTCAAATCCGGCCTCAGACCAAACACTTAACACTTACTAGCTGTGTGACCCTGGGCAAGTCACTTAACCCTATTGCAAAAAAAAGTACATGGCAGCTAGGTGGTGCAGTGAAGAGCTCTGACCTTGGAGTCAGGAGGACCTGAATTCAAATCCTACCTCAGACACTTAACCCTGATTGCCTCACCAAAAAGCAAAGAGTACATGAGTGCCACAGATAAAATGGTAAACAGACTTGGATTCAGGAGACCTAGTTCAAATTCTGGTTAGGACACTTACTACAGTGCCTGTAAACAAGTCTCCAAGCCATTGTCTTTCTTGTCTGTGAAATGGGAATAATATTGGCACTACCCACTTCACAGGGTTGCTTTGTGAGGAAAGAGGTGTATAAACCTTTAAGCACTATATTAATGAGTTAAAAGAGAAATGATCCACTATTCTTCAGGCTTATGTCACCTCCACCACCACCCCACCACCCCTCAGTTCTGCCCCGTACCTCCTGAAGGTGGTCATTGTCATCTGCAGCTTCTAGCCACTTCTGTAGCAAAGGCCGGAGCTTACACATGTTCTTGAAGCTGAGCTGCAGTGCCTCAAAGCGACAGATGGTGGTCTGGCTAAAAACCTTGCCTGGAGTTTGGGGAAGGATAAATTGGTGCTGGGGGAGCACTATAATGAAGGTAGGCCTAAGGCCCCCTAATACCCTCAGGGATTCTGGTGTCCAACCCTCTTATTTCTACCTTCACTGTAGACCCCAAATTCTTATTTCCCCCACCTGTCTGTCCAGTTCCTAGTTCTTTCAAGGCTTCAGAGAGAAGGCGCACAGTCCCATAACTCCCCCCAGACCTGTCCTCCCCCCTCCTTTAGGACCCCCAGAATCTAGCTCCCCCCACCTAAGGTAGGGATGGATCCAGGAAGTTCTGTCCCTGGTCACAAATGAGGCAGTGGAGAAAGAAGTCCTCTGGGTGAAATGTATAGAAAAGGACCCACCAAAGAGAGCCCCCAAGGTGATGCCCACATCAGCCTGGGTATAACCCAGAGTGATCCTCTTCCGCTTTAACTCCTTGGCAAACTGCTCCAGTTCCTCTGGGGAAGGGGTCTCCTGGGGCTGCTGTGGAAGCATGAACAGGGGATTTCAGAAGAACAGATAAAAAAAGAAAAACACAAGCAAATAGGAGGTAGCACTCACCCCAGATCTGAAACTCATGGGGAAACCACTTTTTTAAATCACCTATATGCATTCACTCAACACTTATTAAATGCCTATTATGTAAAAAACACCTGGGTTAATATCCCATCTGTCACCAAATTCTGCTTATTCATTTATTTATTTATTTCATATCATTTTATTGATAACTATGTGTTATTGGGGACAGGAAGATCAAATAACACAACATCTGTCCTTAAGGAATACAACCTAAGGGAAGCGCAATATACAGATAAAAGGATTTAAGTGCGAAGAGTGCTTACTGAATACTTTGGAAGTTCAGAGGATGAAGACTATTTTTTCCCTATCTTGGAAGTGGGAAAGAGAATTAGGGAAAGGTTTGAAAGATCACAGAATCACAGATTTTGAGCTGAGAGGAACCTGAGAAATCATCTAGGCCAACTCCCCTCATTTTACAAACAAGGAACCAAGGCCCAGAGGTGTGAGGGGACCCTCACAAAGTTAGTGTCCGGGAGGTGAGATCCAACCCAGGTCTTCTGACTCCAAATCCAGCATCCTGCTCTCTGCTGTACCAGGTTGCTTTTTCTCCATCCATTCAACATGTAAACATGGCAGAGAAAATTCCAGGCAGAAGAGAAAAAAAGATTCAAACAAAAAGCATAGAAATGAAAAAGAACTGGGACCATTTTGGAACAGAAAATAGTCCAGTTTAGCTGGAATGGAGTAAGAGTGAGACTGGAAAGGCAGGTTAGAGCCAGATACACAGGAGGGGAACAAGGAAGATTTGTTGAAGCAAACTGGAGGTGAGAAGATCAGGCAACAGTCCAGATGAAAGCTAAATAGGGTCTATCCTTGGGCCCTAATAGCTGAAATAGAACAATTCCAGACATGGTGCCTGGATGTAAGGAAGTGAAAGAGAGGGAATAGCGGTACCATTAACACAACTTGGGAAGTCATATAAAGAAGAATAGTCTGGGGATAGGAAAAAAAAGGATATGTTCTATTTTTGACATGCAGCAATTCAAAGCACCAGAGGGAACATTGGGGGAAAAAATGTCCCATAGGCAATTAGATATTAAAACAAAGTTGAGATGTGAGAACATGACTGGCGAATGAAAATGTTTGAAGTCACCCAGGTGACAGTTGAAAAGCTGGGAGCAGACCAGTATTTCTTTATATTTCAGGCAGACAGAGGTTAAGTAAGGCCACTCAGAAAATAAACGGTCTGCTCTTCCGGGCTGGTCTTCCAGACTCGGTGCCTGGCACTCCACTACTGCCACCTAGCTGCCAGGTTGAGTTCAATTCAACAAATATTTATTAATGTACTGTACTGAGGATACAAGACAAAAACAAAGCTTGTTAAGAAGGATGAGGAGGAAAGACAGGCATTCAAGAAGTTATTGATAACTGGAGAATCTTATTTCAATAGAATGACCAGAAAACAGCTTGTTGGGGTGGAATGGCCAGCATGCAATGTGTTTTAGTGAAGAGCCTTAGTGTAGATAGTGAACCTATGAAGCACTGTTTATAGGCAAGAGAAGATCTGATAACTTTGTAGGTAGAAAGGAAGAAGCAAGTGCAAAGGTGGAGATTGAAAATGCCAGAAGGAATGACCCTGGAAACATGGGAGATAGTGATCAAATACTAAGGTTTGTGTGGGGTGTCAACCCTGGGGAAGACATCTCCTTCCTTGTCCTTTAAGACAGGAAGGATAGGATGAGTAATGAGAAAGGAATTTGGACCTAGGGAAGAGTGACCAAGATGAAACTTTTCAGCCAAGTTGCAATAATAATTATTACCTATTATGCATCATATTACATATGCAACATAGAATAATAATGACAACATTAACTAGTTCCAAGCCTTCATCCTTCTACAACCGGTCTTGCATGCTGAGGCCAGAATAATTTTCCTAAAACAGCATTCTCATCATTACTATTCTACATACATACATACATCCCTCCTCACCCACTTTCTATATATGTAACACCAAGTCCTTGGCTGGGCATTTTTAAAATTTTCCACAACCCTATCTACCTACCCAACCACATTTCCCACCACTCCAGTGCGCCATCCCTCTTTTATACACATCACATTAACTTCTTTGATATCTTGCTCAGCTATTTCAGCAAGGATGCCTCAACCCTCCCCCATCCAAATCTTTGGTAAAGCCTAGGTCAGCTCTAACCTAACTCCATGAAACCCTCTCCAGCTTCCTTCTCTCCAAAATCCTTTGCAGGTACAAAATAGTCCTATAAACTTGGCTTTATTGCTTTAAATGACTAGACTTGGTCTCTCCAACTAGATGGCAGATTCCTTGAGAGCAGGGAATGTCCTTTGTATTCTCTGTCCAGTCTTCTCTCTACCCCCACTCCACTACCCAGGTGAGCACCTTCATTCTTCCCTGACTTCTTCATCTAGAAGTCAGTTCATCATTCACAGTTTCTGTCAAAATAATCCAGTCAGCTCTCATCAGGTTACTCCATTGTTCCAAAGCCCTCAGAGACTCCCCTATTGTCTATTCAATGCAATATATATTCCTTATCCTGGCACTCAAGGACCCTCACTCCTAACTTCAGTCAGGAGTCTCATCCCCACCCCTCCACATTCCAGCCAAACTGGAATACTTAGTTGTCTCCTAGTTTCTTGCATATCTGGAATGAATTCACCCAAACTTCTCTGCCTTAAGAAATTCTTCCCTTCCTTCAAGGCCTAACTAGTCCCCATCAAGTAAGTCCCACCTTCTCTATTATGCACTTCCTGTTCCCTTTCAAAATTTCTCACAGCACCTTATCTGAACTTAATACCTATGTCTTTCATTTCATATCCATCCTGGTCTCACCCACCAATGGAGGTAACTGTATGCTTGAGGACACATTATGCTTAATTCCATCCTCCTATTTCCAAGTGCTTGGCTCAGTAGGATCTCAATCACATTTGTTCAACATTTGCAGCCCCCCCCCCCCAAGTTGAAGGAACCCATAGTTGGTAAATTCATGAATGTTTGGATTGCAGATTTCATACGATCCCAAGAGCTGAAAGTGGCTTTAGAAATCATTTATTTCAAAGCACTTGTTTTACAGATAAGGAAACTGATACTCAGAAGTTAAACAATTTTCAAAGACAGTAATGATGGCAGAGCCAGTTTTCCATCTATCAACACCTCCCAGAAACAAAAGTCCTCCGCAGTCACTCAACTACATTTCATGTCCAGCGACAGACTCTCCCCAAAATTAGTATCCACACCAACCTCAGAGATCTAGATTCTCCACCCAAAATAAGATACCGGACAGTCCCACCCACCATTTCCAGGGAACAATACCTTAGGAGAATGGGTGCTCTATTAATCTGACCAGATAAAATTGTTAAGCCTGAGGCCACAAACCGTGATACACCACCACCCAACCCAGTCTCTGCAGTAGACTGCAGAGAGAAGTGAGAGGGGATAAGGGATAGGGGATGAGGTAGGGTAGTAGGAGAGAAACACAATTATCTGTGTACAAACTAAAAAGGGGCCATAGAACATCCGGATGGACCCACAAAGTGAGAGAAACAGTCTAATCAAAGAGTACACAGGCATCAGGATCCCTCCAGCCATCCAGCACTCATCTTTCCTTCCTCCCCGCCTCTAGCTTCAGGTATCTTGTCCCAAGTTTCCTTCTAGTCCCTTCTAGTCTAGAGGGCCTTCTAAGTTCCTCTAAAGACTTTGGAATCTTATTCTACCTCCCCACTTCCCAGTTTAGTATTTTTCAGGACCCCCCACGTCCACGCCCGGAGCTCCTTTTCCAGATGCCAGATGATGGGTTCCTTTCTGGCCTTTTGATCTCAGGTGTCCCCGAACTCCTCCTGCCCAG
Organism: Vombatus ursinus; assembly: GCF_900497805.2. NCBI lineage: Eukaryota > Metazoa > Chordata > Mammalia > Diprotodontia > Vombatidae > Vombatus > Vombatus ursinus. Next base: position 6,400,627 of record NW_020954589.1, read on the forward strand.
ACCTCACCCAGATAGCTAAGCTCCTAGACCTTCAGTCCCCTCGGGGATCTCTGCATCCTATCTTTCCTCATCACCAGTCTCACCTCGTCTCCACTCTCCACCGGCTCAATCTTGGTGACTCGACCAGTGGCGCGGGGCTCTGGGGAACTGCCTTCGGAAGGGCTCTCTACCCCGGGTCCTGCATCGCCGTCGGGGACTGCGATCTCCTGAGCAGGCTGAGCCATCACTCCCACATTGGGCTGAGGTTCACAGTAGACACCCCCTCCCCACATATCGTACAAGGGGTGGTACGGGGCCATTCCCCACCCGTCGGGTCCCGGCCCTGTTCCAGCCCCACCGGGTGGGCCTTGAAAGCCGGGCCAATTCCACGTAGGCTCTGACCCTCCGGCCCCGCCACCGCCTGGGGGTGGCGAGAAATATTCAGGAGCCAGGTGTCCGGCCATGCGGAAGCAGGGCACCCCGACCAGGGGTTTTAAGGACTGAGAGCAAAGGGGACAATCCAACCCCTCCCTTCACAATCCCACCCACCCCGGCCTTGACCTCTGGCTCCGCCCTTGCCCCCGCCCCAGGTAGGGGGAGGGGGAGAAACTGAGGCAGGAGCGGAGTCAGCCTCTAAGGTCAGCTACACAGCTCAGTTGCCTTCCTATTCATTCATTAGGGTCTCCCCAATAGATTTTCTTCGTGTTTCTCTTCTTTTCGATCAATATTTCATCTGAACTGTATCTTGTCCCCTTCCAACCCCACACAGTTGTTTCTCTTCTTCAGAGATGCGCTCAAAAAGCCAGACTTCGTTTGCCCAGTAACCACAACCTTAATTCAGGGACCCAGGTTCCCCCATTAACTGACTACCTCTCAGGCACCCACGCAAGTAGGTATCTTCTAGTTAATTCATGGATTAAATATCTACCTGCTCCCTAGCCATGGGACTGCCCTCCCCCAAATGTCACCTTCTCTCAGTACCCTAGATGTCACTCCATTCCTCTCATCCCCAATCCTCTACTCAGGGACAGAGCATGGGCATCAGCTCCTCTGGGGCTCAGAGATCCTCATCCAGTTCCCCTCAGATACCCAGCCAAATGCGTCCCAGTCTGCTCTACCCCTCAGGGACCCAAATGTCTGACACCCCACCCCAGTTCCGCCTTCTTTACCTCTCTAGTCCAGATATCCAGCCCCAGGCTATTGGGGGGGAGGGAGGGAATCTCCGGAGTCAGGTTCAAAGGGGCTGGCTGGGGAAGGGGTGGGGGAAGGGAGGACAATAGCTTTGGCTGGACAAATCCCCGATCCCCTGAGGAGGCAGCTCTAACCCTAAACAAGTGCTCAGCCCTTCAATGAGTCCTGATGGCTCCCCTGGGGCCAGCTTCCTGCCCCCCAGCTTCCACTGCCCCCATACCCTGAATCTCCCTCCAGGACACAGACACAATTGTCCAGCTCTCTCCCACTTCTCTGGCTTTTCTCCCCACCCCCCAGATACCTAAGGGTCCAAACCCTCTCCTCTTAGAAATTCTTTTTGCCCTTTCTCTCCACCTCTTCCATTTCAGAGAACCCAGAGTCCTTCTCCTTTTGTTTCTTATTCTTTTTCCGTTAAAAGGACATCCTTAGCTGTTGGATAGGTCAGTTTAATATTCTTCTACTCCAGGGACAAGCTGATTTGGTTTTTGTTTGTTTGCCAGGTAATTAAGAAGTTCAGGGGCCAGGGATATAGGATGCCTCATCTCTCCATAAGGGTCTCTGGCTTCTTTCATCTATGCATGTCAAATTCCTCTTTCATGAAATTTCACCTAAGGTTCTTGATGTGCTTTGTAGGTGATAGCTTTTACTGAAGCTCAAAAAGAAAAGTTGACATTTTTAGTCATTGGAAAGTAACTTCCCTCCCTCCTCAAATATTCCACCAGATAGAATCCACACTTAGAATGTAATTCCTTTGGCACAAGCCTGGGTTAACTCCTCAAGGAGAGATCGCACATTATTAAACCATTATGGGTCATTTACACTTTTGTGCGAATGAGTTTTGGGCCTGGAGAAGAAAAAATGGGGGGGGGGGACTGCAAATTGTCAAATTGAGGACAATTAACTTCAAAATTCAAATTTTCAAGTAAAATACTTATTATCTATCATAGGCAAGACATTAATTTTTTTTTTATTTTGCTGAGGAAAGACCTGCTTTTTTCCACTAAAGACCTGTATTGCTGATCAGACTCTAGGTTGTACCTTGGCTCTTGTATTTGCTTCTCCCTGGGTGTTGGGGAATCCATGAATCTCTGGCACTTGTGTATTTGTGTCTCCCCTGTGTCTGTCTGGGGTTATAGGTTGGCCTGTGGGAACTTCTATTACCTGGAGGGTATCAGAGTCTCCTGTCAGTGTCTTCTTGTTTGTGTCTCTGCATTTGTTTCTGGGTACTTGGAAAGGTCTCTTATGTGTCCCTTCATGGTGCATAAGCTCATGAATATCTCTCTGGGTGTGAGCCACATGGGTCCCTGGTTTGTATACAGACAGGTATTTCCCTGGTTATGCAGCCTCCTTTCTCCCCAATACATGTGCACACACCTGGCTGTCTCCTCTAATTACAAACTTATACATGTGTGCAGCTCTATCCCTAAATCCTGTTTTAGTGAAGTGTTTAGCTACTATTGGGATGAAGATTAGGATGTAACATGCCTCTGGAGGTTATTAGGGGAGTTATGAAGATGGAGTCATATTCACCTCACCTTTCCCTTCCCCTATAGGTCCTAGGATGAATGTATGAGGGAAAGAGGTTAGTTGAAGAATCCTAGCAGGGGAAGGAGCTGGGGCCCCTCCCCAGCCATCCTCACCTCCCTTTCACCCTCAGCCATCTAAACCCCTTTGTCATGCATCAGTCCTGCAGTCTGCAGATCAGTCTTCCAGTAGAGAAGGAAAGGGAAGGGAGGGGGACCCCATGGTGAGGAGATCAGGTCTCAGTCAAGACCTCACCTTTATAACAGAAAATATTCAACTCTCTGCCCCTAGAAGTTTACAATAATCAATTACATAATTATGATAGGACTTGGAAGGAATCTTAGAATTTTCACAGATGAAAGAAAATGAGATTGGGCATGGGACGGAGAACTTCTGTGACATGACTTCTAGCCTAGCAGGCTGGGATTCTTCACCCTAGACTATATATACTCACAAGTGTATTATGCTAAAATCACTTTATGCGTAGTTGCATTTGAGCCTCACAAAAAGTGTCTTTGGTAGCAAGAGCAAGCAGTGTTAGCCTCAGAATAGAAAACTGAAGCACAGAGAGGTTAATTGGCTGGTCCAGTAATAAGCCAGTAAGTAGTTGAGCCAGGACAAGAGGCCCACGTCTTCTGACTCTATGTTCACCACATATCACTGTGCCATGTGCTTCTCTGCTCAGAGAGTAGAAGTCCCCGATGGACACATTTGCCTATATGTCCCTATATCCCCATTCTCCAATATTTCCAGAAGCCACCTCTCTCCCACAAATCCTTCACCTTTTCGGATGACAACTGATGCCTTCTTAATTCATCACATTACTGTATCTGGAAGAGGGTACATGGGTACCAATATTCATGAGGGACAGCTAGATCCTTGTGTGTGCTCCATTGGGGTCTATACATCATTGAGACCTCTAAAATAACAACTACCCCCCCCCAAAAAAGTTGAGTGGACCCTCTGTCCACTGTTGGGAAATCTTAAAGGAGGGCATAGGCAATGGCCCAAATGGATGGATTGTGATCCAAATCTTTGACGTTCCCATAGCTAAAGAAAAAGGGAAGTAACCCAGATCTCTGGACTGTTGGAGGGATATGAAGAGAAAGTAACCCTAGGAATACAGTACTCTCAAGAAACACTAAAGTGAAGTCCCAGATGTCCCTTCTCCATAGATCATACCAAACCTGGGGTGGAGAGCCATCTCCCCCAAAGTTTAGGGGGTTCTCCTAGGTGGGTGTTCTGGATCTTTCAGGAGGCATCAGGACATAGGAGGATTTCAGTCCACTAGAGCCAGAACCCTCGGTCTCTTGCTCCTCTGTTCTGGGATCCCCACAAAAGTTGGAAAGACAAGTCAAACTTGACCTCAGAAATTTCTCTTGCAAAGTTCTATTACAGTACAAAAAGTCAGAACATCCCAACACAAATGATGAAAAAACCAATGAAGTGAAGGTTGAGAAGAGGCAGCAGAGAGATTTTATCTTACAACTTCTTGAAAGAGAACATTCTTTCCTCCATCAAGCTTTAGAGTCAACCTCTCAGGGAGAAGAAGCTGACTCAGATTCATTGTGTGGCAAGGAATGGAAAGGAACAGATACATTGATCTGGGAAAGAATGCCTAGGCTGGTGTACTCCTTGCCCTTCAATCCCACAGACTCCTCAGTCAAAGGGAATGAAACAGCAGCTCAGTATGGGGGATGGGAAGGAAACAAGTTGGGGTCAGAACAAGACCAGCTAGGCCAAGGACCAGTGGGGGGGGAAACCTGGCTCTATTGACCCTTGAGCTTCTGTCAGTGTGTCTGAAAGGCAAGAGAAAGGAATAAAATTAAGTCAGCCACTAACTATTAGGAGGAACTCCTTAGAACCTCACCATGCCTGCCCATTTCAGATTTATTCTTCTATGAATTAATCTTCTAAGCCAGCAGCACATATCCTTTGACCCACAAATGCTCCCTTCCCCCCAATCATCTTACCTCAAAAAAAGAAATCAGCACTGTGGTTGTTGTCTAGGGGTTGGAGGAAAAAAGTGATGAGAGATAAGATATTGCTGGGTTAAAAAAAAACAAAAACTAAGAATCTAAGGAAATGTAATCAGAGAAATCATTCCTCTTCCCCATGCCCCTTCTTTTCTCTCCCCATGAGCTCTCTGGTGAAGAAGAAGAAGAAAAAAAAGAAGAAGAAGAAGAAGAAAAAGAAGAAGAAGAAGAAGGATAAGGAGGAGGAGGAGGAGGAGGAAGAGGAAGAGGAGGAAGAACAAGAACAAGAACAAGAAATGTATATACTGCCCTGCAAAGTGTTTTACATAAATCATCTCATTTAGTAAAAGACAATATAATGAAAGAAACAAGAAACTAGAACTTGAGAGATTGGGATCCTATTCCAACTCTGGCATGTGTTGGGCAACAAGTCCCTTTCCCTCTCTGGGCCTTGGTTTCTTTTTGCCCTCAATACGAGTTTTCTTCTAGCTCTGCTTCTGGCATAATGGTTTTCCCCTTCACCTTCCCCTACCTCTCACTCACCTGGCAGAGACAAGTGTTGATCTCCTTGGTCCACTTCGATGGGAGGTAATAGGGAAGAAGGGAAAGATAAGGAGTAAATTAGGAAAGGACATAAAATAACATGGCACTGTAGAGTCATAGTCTATCATCCCAACCCAAACCCAGATATCTCCTTCTCTGGGGATCTGGCAGGACCACTCCTGACTATAACTTCTACTCTCAGCCAAAGATAGATGCTTCTTCCTAGCAGGGGAGAGGGGGAAATGGGCAAGGGCAGCCTAAGTAGAATCTTCAGTAAGAAAAAAATCTGGAGAAGGGTGGTAGAAACTCAGGTCAAAGGCTGATGAATGGCAAGCAGAGACAGTTAACCAAACCCACCCCTCAAACATTCTCCTTGGTTTTAAAACTTGTTCTCTTCCTTCTCAATCTCCCCCAGATAAAGACACTTGTAGTTCTCACGAGGACCAGTACGGAGGCTAGGCATTCCAAAATGATCCAGACTGGAGGGAGTTTAGGCCAGTGTGGCTCTGAAACGGAAAAGGGCTTTGATGGACACTAATCCTTCTCCCACTAGAGCTGATCCCCTATGACCTTCCTTTCTCCCACCCCTTCATCCCTGCTTCTCACCCCAGGTCCTAGTGAAAGTTCCATTTAGTCCCTAGTATTCCACAAGCCAAGCATATTTGGGTTCTTCTCCAGAGGGGACCTCAACATTCATATAGCTGTGATAGGTCCCATCCCCTCGTAGTTAGACAGATTGAGATTCCTGGGTCCCTTTGCTCATTGGTTTCCCATCCCGAAGCTATGTCAGGGTGATGTCTGAGGGATAGAAACTGAATGCTTGGCATCTTAAATTGACTTCTTACTTAAAGTCCATGGTGGGTCACATGCACTGATGGAGGAGCTGGGGAGAGAAAGAAGGCTAGAATCTGTATTTCCTATCATGGGGGATCTTTGCCAGCACATATTTAATAAATTGGCAATACTAGAAAAGGGAGACTTCAAGTCAGATATCAGATTTTCAATCCCTTAAATTGATTCTTTGCCCTCTGTTCTACTGGACTCCAATGAACAAAACAAAGACTGGACCCCTAAACATATAGCTTTGCTGTAGAAGTAATGAATCAATCAGTTACCACCTTGAACTGAACTTTCCCAGAGTCAAAAGCTTCCAAATCTAAAGAAGCAAAAATGAGGCAATCAATAAAAAGAGACAGAGACAGAGACATGACCTCTGCTCTCTAAGTCAGGGAGCTCCTTCCTAGTCTAATGAAGGAGACGCAGTTCTTCACCCTTAGGAGCTCCCCATCAAAAATGTTAGACAAGACCCAAAAGCAAGAGAGAAAAAAATCAACATGAACAAAGCATCCCACAAAAAAACGTTTATGTGAGCTTGGTACTGAGAGGTCTGGTAAAGGAGAACCAAGATTGACAATAAGCAGTTTAAGTTTCCTTAAAAGCTGAGTTTTGACCTGTAGGTTGGGGTTTTTTGGGGGGGGGGGGTGATTAGAGAGACTGAGAGCTTCAGAAAGTGGACAGAGGGGCAGCTAGGTGTCGAAATGGATAGAGCTCTGACCTTGGAGTCAGGAGGACCTGAGTTCAAATCTGGTCAAACACATAACACTTACTAGCTGTGTGACCCTGGGCAAGTCACTTAACCCCAATTGCCTCACCAAAAAGCAAAAAAAAAAAAGTGTCCAGAAAATAATTGCAGCAGATTCTGGAACAGTTTTTCTTCCCTCCAGTTGTTCATCAGCGAGGTAGGAACCCTAGTCCCTAAAACCTGCTTTCTGTGGTGTCAACTCCCCAGCCTCAACGTATTTCCTAAGAGTGGAGGCAGGTCTGCACCAATAAGTCCTGATCTGGGCCTGCTCTCCTCTGGTAATCCCTGACCTCCTCTTGTCTCTTTGTCTTGGCTTCTCTCAGGTTGAGCATCTCTAAGTTCAAGGACATGAATTCCTGTCCGTTATAGCCATACTTCCAGAAATCAGGGCTGCTCTGGTTTCCACAGAACTCACACATAGCCACGGCCTGGAAAATGTGAGACCCTGGAATTTCCCCATTCCAGACCCTACCTAGTTAAAACAGAAAGCCCGTTTAGAGAGTCACCCCCACCCAATGATTATTTTCCCAGGATTTTCTTAGCTACAGTCCAGGATTGGTATTTTGTGGGTTGGGAGCAAAGGTAGGTGTGTTTCAAAGATACTGGTTTATTTCACAGGATTGCAAAAAATTAAATAATTTTTATTAATAATAGTTCCTGGGGGGGAGGACTTTCAGTAGACTGAAAGTTCAATAAGTCAACAATGTGACATGACAACTAATAATAATAATAATAGAATAAGCTGTGTTCATGGAAGCCCAGTACTCAGACCAGGGAAGTTTAAAGTCCTGCTATATATTCTGTCCTGATCAGACCACATCTGAAGTATCATGATCAATTTGAGATACTACATTGACTTAACCTCTGAGGGCCTCAGTTTCCTTATCTGTAAAATGAAGGAGTTTGGACTAGACAAGCCCTAATGTCCTGTGACAAGCAGCTGTATACAGAGGAGGTCAAAGCAGGGTGGTGATGGTATTAAATCATTCCGTCAGAGAGTCACCTGAATGAATGGTGGATGTTTAGCCAAGAGAAGACAAGACTGAGGGAATGTGGTATTTAAAGTGCTGTCACGAGGAAAAGGAATTAGATTTGTTTGCTTAACCACTAACACTCCCACCCATTCTCAGTACCAAGTAATGGGGGGGAAATTGCTAGGAGGGCAATTTCAGCTCCACATAAGGAAAACTTCTTAACAATCACTTAGGTATGGAGCTCCACACGCTGGAAGTCCTTATTCAAGGTCAACATATCTATTTGTCAGGGATGATACACAGGAGATTATTTTTCATATGAATTGGAGCAGATACTCTCTGAAGTACAACTCTAAGATTCTGGGTCTATATTTTATCTGAAGAAAAGAAGCCTGAAGGGTTGGGGGCAGTTATGACATTAAGTCCTGCCCCTTTGGGGACTGTATCTCTATTTCATACATTAATGGGGCTCAGGGTTCATAAAATGATCCCTTTAGAACTAGAAAGGTTACTAGGATTTTAAATCTAGAGCTGGGACCTCACATGCCATTTGGTCCAACACCATCATTTTACATACCAGAAAGTCAACCAATCCAATCCCTGGTTTTACAGATGAGGAAATTGAGGTGCAGAATCTGAAGTGACTCACCCAAGGTCAACAAAGGTAAGAAATAACAGAGATAAAATTTAAATTTGGCTCTCTGATTCTAGAACCTTTCCCACTCCCCACTGCATCACAAGGCTGAAGTGATCTAAGGGGAAAAAAACAGGAAAGAATCTAGCATGGACTACCATTCTTATTGCCCCAAAACCTTACCCTTATAATCTTAGAGAAAGCTTCTATCTTCCACAGCTCACCGCCTTTCTGGTTCCCATAATGTTTTTCAGGTTGATAATAAGGCACTGGGCCAACGTCTTCAGGTTTCTATTCATTCTCTCCCAAGACCAGGGCCCTTGCACCGGGGCCCGGGGAGATCGGGGTCTGCTCTCTGGCCCTTCTTGCAGCCACAAAGGACTGGCCATCAAAGTACCCAAGCACAGTGAAGGACATTTGCCTCTGGCTGGGCTGAGACAATGGTCAAGTCATATCGCAGATGGTGAGATGCTGAGGGAGAAACACTAGGGTCAGATTTGTCTTGAGGCTGGAGGGGATTCGCCCACTGTAACCCAGAACTGGGAGAAAGGGTATCTTGAAGTGAAATCTGGGCTCAGAATTCCTCCCCAAACCACAACATGGCGTGCATCTGTTATGTGTGTGATACTAAAGTTGGGAAAATAGGATAAATCTTGGCCGTAAACTTGTCCTATACTGCAAATGTTTCTGCGGGGGAACCTTCTAGAGCTCATCCTGTTCACCAGAGACAATCTAGGCCCCAGAGGCGGTGCCCGATACCTAAGGGAACACAGCGTGGGGGTGGAAAAGGGGGGAGGGGTGGAAAAGAGAGCTGGAGAGGGGCACTAGAATAGCTGAGGGTGGAGCCTTTGAAAATGGCCCGGAGCGAGAGTCCCAATTCGGAATTGGGGGATGGGGCAGTGCAGTCCGGGCAGACCCAGCCACCTCCAGCTTTCCCGGCACACCCACGGCCCCGTCATGGGCAGCGGCGGCTGCACCAGTAACAGTAACTGTAACAACCAGTAGCTCCAACAATAACAGTAACACCCATAGTACGGTGGTGGCAGGAGACTGAGGGAACCTGAGTATCTGGACGCCCATTTCTCCTAGAACCCGGGGCGATGCAAACGTCTGAGTCCTGAAGCCAGGGAAGCCGGAGCTTAAAGCCTTCGGCATTTAGAGTTGATCCCGCCTTCAGGAACCTCTCACTGGGTAAAAGCTGCCCGGCCCCGGAGCGGCACCCCTTCCCAACCTCCCCTATTTCCCTCCACCCACCCCACCCTCTAGATACTGGGAGATCTAAGCTGCCTCGGGGCAGAGTCTTTCCCTTCCCGGAGTCTGGGGTGCAGGGAACAGAAGTGTAGATTCTGCAGCCCACTGAGGCACCAAAAGGGTTTAAACTTCCTCTAGGAAAAGCTGCAGTCTTGAGCAGTTTTTAAAATTTAGTTGTGGGGTCTGGGTGGCTTTAAGGGAACAGAGTTGCCTGATGTGCAACCGCTTACCGCCCACGCCCAGAGACACTGCCATCGCGGCGGTGAGGCCTGGCTAAGGCTTCCTACAGCCTAAAGCTGGGTTTGAGGTTTGTTCCAGATTTGTGATTTCTTTGGTGTAGGAAACGGTCCCTGTGAGGACACTTTATCAGAGTAGATTGACATTGGCTACTGTTCTGCGATTTACCAGGCCAGAGATTTTCCTGGGGACAGTAAGAGTGACTAGCCAAGGGTTGCACAGTCGGTATGTGTGGAATAAGAGGAGCTAGAAGTCCGGATTCTAATATGTCATATCTCCCTTTCACCACGAGGTGGTTGCTACGCTGTAGTTTCACAGACTTTTTCTACGCCGTTGGGAATTTAAAGGTAGTCTAGCTAAACTTTCCCTGCCCCCGAGTATAGAACAAGAGACATATGTGTGCATATACACACGTGTTTTACAATTTGTTATATATTATTTATTATATTTTAAAGAAAAATTTACCTCTTTGGAGAAGTGGAGGCCTGATGTCAGTCAAAAAATATTTATTAACCACTTACTTGCCAGAATCTGTGCTAATCACTGTGGGATACAAATAAAAGCAAAAAGAGGAAGTCAGAGGACCTGAGTTAGAATTCTAACTGAGCAACCCTTTCCTTATGTTTAAAAAAAGTAAATTGAACCAGATCATCTCTGAGGTCTGTTCCAATTTTTTGATGCTAATATTTATTATGGGGGCAGCTAGGTGGTGCAGTGGATAGAATAAAGGGCCTGGAGTTGGGAAGACCTGAGTTCAAATCCGACCTCAAACACTTACTAGCTATGTGACCCCGGGCAAGTCATTTCACCCTGTTTGCCTCAGTTCCTCCTCTATAAAATGAGCTGGAGAAGGAAATGGCAAACCACTCTAGTATCTTTGCCAAGCAAACTACAAATGGGCTCAAGAAGAGTTGGACGCGACTGAAAAACAAATATTCATTATAATTTAGTATGACCCTAATATTTCTTCTAGCCCTAAATTGGTGGTCCTCTAAATTTAACCTGAAACAAAAGGCAGCCAAACTCTAAGTCAACTCCATCTCAGGATCTTCCATATCCCAAACCATCACAGTTTCCCCTAAAAAAAACAACAGAAAAAAAAAAACAAGAACTCTTCTAATTAACTAGAGCCTCGTTTTTTCCACCTAACTAATTGTATTCAACAATTCACTGTTAATGGCTGTGTAATTTATTAGAACCAGCTGTATTCTATAGAAAATGCAAATAGATGTTAAATGCAGCACTGTTTTCAATTGAAGGATTCAATAGCTTTGCTTCAGAGGTCAATTTTTTTTCTCTTACCTGAGGTTTAAAACCAAAGTGTGATTATCCCCAGTACAGCATTTTTTTTGAGAAGCAAAGGTAAAAAGAACCTATGGATTGGATTCTTTTTACTCTCATAAACTGCAGCAGCTAGTTAGCTGTAATCTGGTCTAGTTTGTTTTCCTGGGATGGGCTACTTTCTGCCTCCACTGGCTATCTGCAGTCCATTTTCATAGTGTATCTGCTCTCTTGTCACTCTTACCCCCATACCTCCATTCAAAATCCACAGAGACTTCAGTTCATATCTTACATTCTCCTCTTTCTGTTGTAAGGGACAGCACACCCACACCAGTCCCCAACTCCCTGCCACACCTAACAGAAGTATGGGTCTGAGATGACCAGGTCCTCCTTCTACTCCATCTTACTACTGGCCAAAAGGTCTGGGCCTTTAAGGCCAAAGGAACTGGAAACCTGAGGGCTCTAAGAAATGCACCCCCCTCCCCAACATGCTATCCCAGTAAGTCTCCATGACCCCTGATCTTCCAAAGGCTCTTTATTTCTGAGAGGACCTTCTGAATCTTCCTGGGTTCCCAAAAACTAGGGCTACACTTATTTTTCCTAATTCACTTACCTCTATGATAACTCTTTCAGAATTTCCTATAATGATTTATCTTCTTTGTCTCATTCCTTTACTATGGTTATAATCCAATCAATCCAAAATCACTCATTCTTATCTTATCATTTCATCAGTGACTGAATTAACTCCTCTTAAGATTAAGATCCCAAAATCTTTAGGTATTTTACATTCTTACCAAACTAGGCTACCATCCATCCATCCCCCCTCATTTTTCTTGCCCACCCACCCCCATTTATGCTGGAACACTGAGTCGTTGACCTAAAAGATCTGATGGAGAAAAGATCACATGGCAGGTATAACTTAGTGGGAACCTGCCAATGGTGGTAACAGAGATGCAACAAAGCATCTCAGCTCAAACACCAGCATAGGGCATACAGCAAAGGGATAGACAGGAAAAAAAATTGCAGCAAGAATGAACACAGGAGCATTAGATGCAAAGCAATGTTCCAATGGAGATTCTGCCTTAGGACTAAAGAAAAATAACTTAGAAAGACTTAAGAACTCTAATCAACGAAATGAACAACTTTCTAGAAAACCAACGATGAAGCATCCTTCCCATCTCTTGGCATAGAGGTAATGGTCAAATTGAGAAAATTTTTCAGATATACCCAATGTGTGGTTTTTTTTTCTTGACTATGCATTTTTGTTACAAAGGTTGCATTTTTTTTTTGAGAGGATGGAGGTCGGGGCTGCCTCCCTCCCAAAAAAATAAATAAATAAACAGTGTCAGTGAGGCATTTTAAAATGCATGTGTAAGATGTCGCCCTTTTAAAATATAGACTTTTTAGTTACTAAAAGGGGAAGAAAAAAGTCATACTGTGGAGAAAGCAGGTTAACACAATTTTGAGAATCTGAGAGAAAATTGTCCCTCAGATAAATATATTAACTCTAACTGAAAGCATCCCCAAAGTGCCACTTTCTTTCATTTATCTCTCAGAAATAAAGAGCCTTTGGAAGATCAGGGGTCATGGAGACTTACTGGGATAGCATGTTGGGGAGGGGGGTGCATTTCTTAGAGCCCTCAGGTTTCCAGTTCCTTTGGCCTTAAAGGCCCAGACCTTTTGGCCAGTATTTTCAGTTCACTGAAAATAAGGATACTTGGAATACATGTTGTCCAATAGTTCATTTACATATGATTGTTGTAGCTGAGCAATAATATAAATCAAAGAACTATTTGGAAATTATGAGAAAATTGTATATTATTTGTGTATCTGTTACCAGATAGAACTGTGGGCTTTGGGTTTTTTCAATGTGAATTAGAACTTGGTCAGACATCCAAGAAGTCAGGATCATTCACTGTATGCTGGGCCATCACCAGTCATGCTGACTTTTATCTTGCCACTGGACTTTAATGACTGGAGTGAGACTGACAACTTTGTGCAACTCTGCTTCATTTAAATCCAATTCACTCAAAAGTCAAGACTTTTAAAGAGTATAATGCTGTTGTCTTTGTATCTTGTTTTTTTGCTTCATTCTTGTGGTTCCTCCCATTAGTTCTAATTGTCATCATGACTAATGGGAAAATATGAATGTATAAGTAGAGCCTATATCAGATTTCACGCTGTCTTGGGGGCAGGGAGAAGAGTAGGAGGGGAAGAAAATTTAAAACTCAAAATCTTATAGGAGTGAATGTTGAAAACTAAAAATTAATTAATTAATTAATTAAAAAAAAAAAAAAGCTTAAAACTGCCCCAGAAGAAGGGCAGCTAGGTGGTGCAGTGGATAGAGCATCCTAGATTCAGGAGGACCTGAGTTCAAATTTGACCTCAGATACTGTGTGACTCTGGGCAAGTCACTTAATCCTGATTGCTTAAAATAATAATAATAATAATAATAATAATAAATTTTTTTAAAAAGACTGCTTCAGAGGACCAAGAGTAACAGAGATGAGAAGTAAAATCTCATTACAGATCAGCATTAACAGATGAACATTTACAACTGATTTTGGTAACAGGGAACACTAAATATGAATGCCAATTAAGTGACATATTAGTCTCTCAAAAAATGCATTCTTCTCATTAGTAAACCTGCACAAAACATTGAACTCATTATTCTCATATTTTGAATTTCATTCACAAATAAAATTGTGGAAATGTGTTGTTGTTGTTGTATTTGTTTTGTGTTATATAAGTATCTACATAATATCCTCTACTTTGCCCCTTGACCAGCAAGGCCTAAAATGTTTACTACCTGGCCCTTTACAGAAAAAATTTGCTGACCCCTGCTTTGATTCCCTTTCTGGATATCTGGGTGCTTGGGGTATTTTCTTTTGAAAATGGATTTGGACCAATGACATCTCTGGATTTATCTGTGACATTCCTGGTAGTTTTGCTTTTGGGGTTCCTTTAAGGAAATCATCAATGGATCATTCCTATCTTTACTTTGCCCTATGGTTCTAATTGATCTGGGCAGCTTACACTTATTATGTTTTTCAAAAAATATATAGTGTATAAGCTTTTTCTTTTTATCATACTTTTCAAGGCATCTATTGATTTTTAAAATTATTTCTATTTGACCTGTCAAATTTTGTTTTGCTTGTTTTGTATCAGATACCTTGTATTTTCTTCTATTTTTTGCAAACTTTTATATTTTGTTCTAATAATTCTTGCTTTCTTATAGAGTTTGATTTCTATTTTATCTGTTTCAGCTTTCAGGTAGTTCATTTCCTGGGTAAGTTTTACCACCTTCTATTCTAAGCTACATATTCTCCTTCTAATTCTTTCTTTCACAAGTTTTATTCTGTTTTCTTTTTAATCTGCCTAATTTCATCTAGGTTTTCATGTAGTCCTTGTGTAAAATCCATTTTTACCACTTGAGACTCTGCTTATAATTGTTACGAAGTTACCAACTCCTTCTTTTTGGAGAGCTCTAGATTTGCAATTTTTTTTATACTGGTCTGTGTTTTCTTTGACTTACTTATCTGTCCAGCTTTTAGTTCCTGAACTAGGGCTTTATTCCAGGGCTAGAGGGAGTTGGTAGTGCAATGAATAGAGAACCAGGCCTGGAGTTAGGAAGACTTGAGTTCAAATGTGACCTCAGATACATATAAGCTGTGTGACCTTGAGCAAGTCATTTAATTTCTATCTGCCTCACTTACCTCATTTGTAAAATTCAGATACTAATTGAGCCTACCTCACAGAGTTGTTTTGAGGATTAGATGAGATATTTGTAAGACACTTTGCAAAATTTGAAGGGTTATATAAATGCTAACTAGTATTACTCTCCAGCCCTTCCCATTTCACATAGCTTTCCACCTGGAACTGATTCAAAAGGTTAAAAAAACCTTAGAATCACAATTATGGCTTCAGTAAGTTTTCATGAATGTTCCAATAAGCACCATGACAAAAGAAGAGAATAGTGTAGTAGACTAAGTGTTTAACAGAGTGAAGGAGATCTAGGTTTGAATCATCATTTATTAGTTATGTGATCATGGAAGTCACTTATGTCTCCAAGCCTCAGTTTCCTTACCTGTAAAATAAGGATAGTAGTGGTACTTACCTCATAGAGTTGCTGTGAACTTCAAATGAGATAATGTGAACAAATATTAGTTATCATCATAAGAAAACCTTTTATCCTTGTCTACTTTCCTGTGTTACCAAGCAATAAACCATCCAAGCACTGTGTTACTAGTTATAAAACAGAAATTATTATGGAAATGTTTTGCATGACTGCACATGTATAATCTACATCAAATTGCTTGCCTTCTCAAAAGGGGGGGAGGGGAGGAAGAGAGGGAGAGAGAGAATTTGGAACTCAAAATTTAAAAAAACAAACGTTAAATATTTTTACATGAAATTGAGAAAATAATTTTTAAAATTTAATTTATTTATTTTTAGTTTTCAACATTTACTTCCATAATATTTTGAGTTTTAACCCCCTCCCAAAATGGCATACAATCTGATATAGGCTCTACATATACATTCATATTTTCCCATTAGTCATGATGTAAAGAATAATTAGAACTAATGGGAGGAACCACAAGAATAAAGCAATAAAACAAAACAATAAAGGAAAAGGAGAGCAAATAGTATGCTTCCATCCACATTAAGACTCCATATTTTTTTTCTGTGGGTGAGAAAATAATTTTTGAAAATTAAAAATATAGAAAACATAAATGGTTTGTGTGTTTGCTTCAAGGAAAAGAAGATAAGTTCTATCCTTTGTTGGGTGGAGAAGGAAAGAAATCAGGATTGGAAGCAATAAATGGGAGGAGAGAAAGGGAAGAAGAAAAAACAGGGAGGCAGATCCTCGGGCTCTCAAGAAGGAAAGGAGGGGGATGACTAGGGAACATGGCATTGAGAAACATCACAGGAATTATTACAACCATAAGAGGCCCCAACTCCTCTTACACCTAGCCCCTTGGATCAACCTCTGGAGCCTCTTTCTCCTACCCTCAATATTGCTCCTACCCTGCACTCCTGTCTTTTTTTTTTCTTTTTGGTAAAGTAATCAGGGTTAAGTGACTTGCCTTGCCCAGGGTCACACAGCTAGTAAGTGTCAAGTGTCTGAGGTCAAATTTGAACTCAAGTCCTCCTGACTCCAAGGCCAGAGCTCTATCCACTGCACCACCTAACTGCCCCTACCTATCCTGCCCTCCTGGAAGAGTCCCTGTGTCAGTCAACAGAGGCTTTATTAATGGTGTGAAGGTGTGAGGTATCCCTGCTTTTCCTTCCTAGCAGGTAACTAGAGAGGGTTATAGGGAGGGAAAAAACCTCACCTCACAGCCCGCTAGTTAGGGGGTGGGGGTGGGGATGGGGGTGAGAAGAAACATAATAACATGATCTTGGCTTACAAAAATGAAACTCTGAATGTTTCTTCAAGTTAACTTTGTTACAAAATGGCCAGCCAATGCTGACCAGCAGGTTAGTTTGTATGAGAAGTACTTTCCCCTCCTTATTTCTAGGGGAACGGGTAGAATCCTAGTTCTGCTACTTTCTTCCTATGTGACCTTGGTTGAACAAATCATTATATTTCTGTCAGTCCCAGTTTTCTTATGTATAGAATAAATAAAGAAGTTGTACTAGATGGTCTCTATGGGTTGTTGTCTTTTTGGGGGGGAAGAGAGTTGGGAGAATTTGAGGAGATTGTTATTTTTTTTCCCCTAAATGCTTATGCTCCTTTGAGTAGACCTTGAGACAAGTGAAGACAGGATTGTAGTGTTAAAGAAGAGAAAAAGAAATAAGTCAATTTGTGGAAACTTGATGCAGTAAGCATAGACTATGAAGCATAGACTGAAGGCCTTGTAAACAATAATGACAACAATAATTGTAATAATAATGTAATTGCAAATAATAATAACAATGATAATTAATAATAATAATAATAGCTCTAGACAATGTGTCATATTGGATAGAGAACTGGCCTTGGAGTCAAGTAGACTTAAGTTCAGATCTCTGACATATACTGCCTACGTGACCTTGGATAAGTCACTTAACTTTTCTGTGCTCTAGTTAACTCTCTAAGACTGTAAGTTACAGAGAAGGTGCCAGCCTACATTGGTTGAGGGAATTCCCTGTACCAATGAAATGACAGGTTCAGTGCTTATCCCTATCCTTACAATCATAGTTGACTTTTATGTAGCATTTTATGGTTTACAAAGCTCTTTAAATATACTATCTCATTTGAATTATATGTAATCTGAATCCTGGAGTCCATTGGTATTGAAGTCTTTCCTCTTGCAGAGATCAATAGTCCACACCTTCATGAAGGGCCAGAGGAAAGAGCTTGGTCTCTTTGGATTCTCTTTAAGTTTCTCCAGTCTCTGGACTTCCATCTTTTTTTTTCTTGCTTTTTCATGAGGCAATTGGGGTTAAGTGACTTGCCCAGGGTCACACAGGTAGTAAGTGTCAAGTGTCTGAGGTTAAATTTGAACTCAAGTCCTCCTGGCTCCAAGGCCAGAGCTCTACCTACTGCGCCACCTAGCTGCCCCTAGCTCATTGCTTATGGTGGACTTGCTGTTGTTCCATGTCATTCTTCTTTCCTTAAATATTGAAACTGTTGTCTGAATAATGACAGTTTTGTTCAAATTTAAAGCCACCATTCCCACCAAGCATCCACAGACCTTCACCCCTTATTTAACCAGTCTGGTGTGTTTATCTAGGTTTATTGAAGCTGAGAGAACAATAATAAAAGGTAACAACACACAGTAAGTTTGATCTCATTGGGCTCCCCTCTCCCCTTTTCTTCAGGGTGTTCCTCAGGTTGAAGGGACCCTTAGCATTGAAGCAAATGGCATCTTAAAGAATCTGTTGTGGATTGTAGAGCATGGGCAAGAAGAATAAGATCACTATCACCAGTGACAAAGGCTACCCTAGGCAAAGAAGATCTTGAGTACAAGGTCCAGGAAACTGAGAATAAAAGGCTGAAGATAAAAAGCAGAAAGAGAAATTATTCTCCAAACGCTCACTTCAGTCTTGAGTTTGCCACAGGAAGGTATCAGTGAAGATTGAGAAACTCTAAGGCAGCATTACCAAGCTTAACTAGAGAGCAGAGTGCATGCCTGGAGTACATTCAGTGGATTCCCAGGGGTGTGTGTGTGTATTTCTAGCAGCATTATTATAGTACCAAAAAACTAGGGGAGGGGGAGTAAGTCGCATGCAATTGGGAATTATTAAACAAACTGTGGTACTTGAGTATTATAATATTCTATATAATATAATATATAATTATATTACATATTATATAACATATTCTAAATAGAAATAAAACCAATTTATTTATATTAATTTATTTATATATAATTTGCTTATATTAATTAATAATATATTATATAATATATTAATATATTTATACATAGATAAAAATAAATAAATATAAATATATTATGTATAAATATATTGTATCATTATATTATAATATATTCAACATTAATATATAATATATTCAGTATATATTATATTCAATGTTCAATAATTATAATGAATATTATGATGCAAGGAATAAAACGAAGAAAACAATAAAGCATGGATGACATTTGAACCAATGCAAAGTGAAATAAGAAGAACCAGGAAATCAATATGTTCTATTTTTCAACAATGCATATGGGAAGAACAACAAAAAGGAAATTGAATGCTATGTAATTATAGTGAGGACTTAACATCTTTGGGCCTTAGGATTCTTATGTATTTTCATTTGCAAAATGGGAGTAGGGCGATAGGGAGGGGGAGACTAGATAACTTTGAAGGTCCCTTTCAGCTTATATTATGTATCTTAAATATACTCCATAATATGATGCATCTCTCTCCCCCTTCTTTTCAGAGGTAAAGAAATATGAACCTGGGATACTTAAGGTACTGTCAGACTTGATTTAAGTGTCGATTAGTTTTGCCAAACTGCTCCTCCAACCCTTCCCCCCCCCACCTCTTTTTTATTCTTTGTTCTAAGGGATGGTTCTTTGGATGAGGGAGGAGAAAGGGCTATATCGGGAAATGAAGTGATGTAAAAAGCAAAAAATGTCGATATATTGGAGGAAAAGCTCTTCTTTCCCTCTCAGGTTTATCCCCAACAGGATCCTCCACCCGTGTTCTTGTGGGAGGACAAAGTAAGGAGATGTTTGCTTTGTCATACTGCCTAAGCACTAGGTTATGCATATTTGGTTTTAAGTACCTTTCATAATGGACTCACCGCGGGGGAGTCTGTATCCTAACACAGCTTTCCCTCACTCCCTCTCATGGGAGCGAGCACACCTCCCTGTTTATGCACCCTAAATGTATCCTCTTCTGGAGACTAAGCTGGGTAAGGAAATGGAAAGTTTGAAGCCTTGGACCAGAAGAGAGGGTATACGAAACAGTGTGTCTGTTGTCACAAGGGGGCAGTAAATTGCCAGAGATTTGGCCATAGGAGAGTGCAGCAGTACAGGGGGATAGGCAGGCTTCTATGTCACCTGAAATTTGAAACAAAAAGACAATCCATTCCAGGGAATGACCCATTCAAACTCCCCTAGTCCTCTCTACACCTCTCCCACTTGCCTTTTCTTTCAAAGCCTGACCTGCCTGTAATGGGTAACTTTTCAATAACTGGAGTGGGAAGAAATAGAAATGGTGGAAGGAATCAACTCAGATTCCTGAACATTTTAAATCCAGGCATAGCAAATCTCGATATTATAAAGTTCCCAACCTTTCAGAAGGACTCCAACACCTTTTTATTCACCCTTAGCCCCTTAATGCTTGGGGAAACAGGTAAATCTCCACTGTGGGAGAGGAATGAGTACTTTGGACTAAAGCTGTAGGTTAAGGGAGTTAATCTTACATGGAATTGGGTTGTTTCTGTGGGCAGAGGGGTCCCATCACTGGAAATATATGTTTTGGGTTTTTTTTGTGAGGCAATCTGGGTTAAGTGATTTACACAGGGTCACACAGCTAGTATGTGTCAAGTGTCTGAGGCTGGATTTGAACTCAGGTCCTCCTGACTCCAAGGGTGGGGGGTCTATCCACTGCACCACCTAGCTGTCCCAATCACTGGAAATCTTAAAGAAAAGACTGAATGACCACTCAACAGGAATGTCCAGAGGATTGAACTAGATGGTCCCCAGGATCACTTTCTACTCTGAGATTCTGTAATTCTATGAACACTCCTAGTCTAACTCCAAATGGTAACCTCTGGAAAGAGTATAGAGTGCATAAAGACACATCCTCAAAACTACACCAGTGAAAGGAATATGGGGAGGTACAACCTCAAATGCTTCCATCCAAGGCTTTGAATTCCCATGCCATATCAGGAATGCTTCCTCTTAATCCTCTCTTAGACTTTCACTCCTCTGTCATTGTTACTGCTCAAATTCCATTTCCCTAAATATTGCATTTACCTTAGCATGAATCTGCAGGCTCACAATCTCAACTGATTTTTCTCTCAAGAATTTTTACACTTTGTTTTCTTAAAGTCAATAATGAAGAAGCAAAAATGTAGCAAAAAAGAAGTCTTTGGTCTTCTTGTCATTTCCCTGGACCAAAACTTGTTTCTTGGGTTTTCCAATCTTTTCCTGACAATGAATTCAGGCTGAGCTCAGTGTCTTCCCTGGCCCCATTTGTAATCTTCCTTCATACTCCTCCCTGACATTCTGGGTTCCTTTTCCCTCTTCTTCTCCAAAAGCTGAGAGAGCAATGTTGAAGCAGGAGAAGAAAGTTAAGAAGATATCAGAAGGAAATTGCACAGTCAAAGAGAACTCCACACTCTTATGCCGTAAGGAGCTGGTATTGATATAGCTATGGTAGGAGGGGGGCAGGTAATGAGGAAGATGAGGATGGTAAGGTTCAGACATCCATATTCCTCATCATGTGATGTGAGTCCCTATATATGCATAAAGAACAATTAGTAACTTGGGGGCCTTATACATCCAATACATGTGCCTGCTCAGGTAATTCTCTCACTATCATGACCTTCCCATGAATTATTGTGATGTTTTTCTCTCCTTCACTTCCTCTTTGTCAGGCCTAAAGTGGCATTTTGTGTTAATCTTGCAAAAAAATAAAAGGCTTTTTGTTTTTGAGGGAAAACAGGGAACCCCTTAAACATCAAGCTGTTCATGTTCTAGAACACAGAACAAACCTCACCATGAAGGTTAATCTCCAAGGAAACTATTCTAATTATGGCATGTCCCTAGTTTTGCCCTCATAGAGAACATCACAGTTAATAAGTAATACCTTCTAGATATTTGAATGCGAACTGGTGGTATTATAGTCTACCCCTCCCCCATGTTTCACAGTGGGTATGAGAAAGAGAGGTTGGCTTTCTATAATGGATATAGGGCAGAATCCTCTTGATCTAGAGAAAAGGTCCTAAAGGAGTCATATGGATTAGATTGAAGGAGAAGGCTTTCTATTTATTTAATACAAGTCAGACTCCCCTTGTTCCAAGCTGACTCCTTCCTTTGGCAGAGATTGGGATAAGAAGGCAGTGTCCCCTTTGGGAGGTAGTTCTGAGGTACAGCTTTGGGCCCTAGCAGGAGGATATGTGACTAAAAAACATATGATCAGAGGTAGTAGGCAGGATTCTGGAGTTTTGCTCTTAACCTTGCTTCCTGAGAAGCAATGAGATATGATGGAAAAACCACCTGTGCTGGAGTTGAGAAGACCTGTTTTAAAGTCCCAACTCAGACACCTATTGGATGCAAGCTACTTAATCTCTCTGGGCCTCAGTATCTTAATCTATAAAATGTGGATAATAATACCACCTTTCTCCCAGTGTTGTGGTGAGGATCAAATGTGTTGTAATGGGGGACTGACCAATGAGGACAGAGTTCTGGCAGTATCTACAGTATGTTCTTCCTGCTACTAACCTGAGTGAGAAGTTCAATGAGGCTGCTTCTGGGCATGCATAATGAAGGTCCCACTGAAGGATATGATTAGATATTCTGTGATTTTCTGTCACTGAATAGCAAAGAAAAGTGTGTGGGGTACAGAAACCCTTATAAATGAATCGGAGACTCAGATATATTAGCAAAAAGAATAATTCATTTATTGGCTTTCTCAAGAAAGGGCTCCCTCAGAGCATCCAAAAAAAATGTCGCCGACTGAAGACAGTGGAGATGTGTTCAGATGAACAGGTTATATAGGTCCTAGCCTCAATCCCCTCCCTAGCCCCGTCCTCAGGGCTTACTGGTGCAAGCTCTGAGGGTACAATCTATTCGTGGCAATCTACCCCAGCAACAGAGAACAAAGACACTTTCACGACTTGCCTGGAGACAAGGAAAGGCAGGAGGTTTTCTTTTTAGAGTAAACAGTTCTAGAAAGGGAGGGGGAGAAAAGCATGTTTCTTTACAGGGTTAACCAGCTGCAAATGTTTCAACAGAACAAGAAATGATTAAGTCCCTGAGCAGGCTTCATTCCTGAGAGATTCTCAGAGATCATCTCTCACAAAAGCCTTTTGATTGGCTGCTGAGCTTGAATTAAGTACACATACAAAAGGCACTAACCAGCTGAATCAGCCTCTTCATTTCCTGGTGTAGTTGGTAGCAGGCTAGCAGTGCTGTAAGCCTCTATATACGGAGAAATGTAGCACCTACTCTCTTCCAGGCTGACATGACACCTTGAGCATATAGTGCAGCTATTTTTATGTCTCCATTGCATTTTACTTTCTTTCCATCTCTTACCCCATCCCCCATATCCAAGATGTTACCACTGTCTGCTGATTTCAGCTTAGCAGCATCTCTCAAACACACTTCCTTCTCTTCTCTGACATTGCCACCACTCTGGTGCCAGGCCTCATCACCAAAGCCTGGGTTGTTTCAATAACCTGATGGTGAAGAATCTGTCAGCCTCAAGTCTCTACACTCCAGTCCATCCTCCATTCAGTCACTTGGGTGATTTTCCTAAAACACAGATCTGATCATGTTACACCCTGCCTCCCCCAGAAACTCCCTCTGGCTTCCAGGATCAAATACAAAATGCTCTTTTTGGCATTCAAAGCCCTTTGTCACCTACACCCTTCCTAACTTTCCAGTCTTCTTACACCTTACTCCTAGACACACAGTCTTTGATCCAGTGACACTGGCCTCCTGGTTGTTCCAGGAACAAGACACTCCATCTCTGGGCATTTTCTCTGGCTGGTCCCCATACCTGGATTAGTCTCCTTCCTCATCTGTCTGCTGACCCTCCTGGCTTCCTTTAAGTCCCAACTAAAATCTCATCTTCTGTAGGAAGCCTTCCCTAACCCCTCTTAATTCTAGTATTTTTCCTCTTTGTATAAAGGACATATGAAGAAAGACAATATCTGCATGCAGAGAAAGAACTGATAAAAAGATGTGTAGAATTTTATATATAATATGTCTGTATATATGTTAATTATTAGAAACAAATAGGTGTATATATATGTGTGTGTGTCTAATAGCAGCCCTCTTTAGAGTGGGGGTTGGGGGGAGGGAAGAAAAAAAGGAGCAAAAAGAAAAAAAGAAATTTACATGATAACTTTATTATATATTTAAAAGGAATAGTTGTACAGTTTCATGTTGCAGCTTCACGTGCATCATCTTTTTTTTATTATACTGTGGTATGGAAATGCTTGTTTTATTTCACAAGTTAAAAATAAAATAAATTTTTAAAATGCTTTCCTTCTCAATTATTTTGATTTATACTCTATATGGCTTGCTTTGTATGTTTGTTTGCATATTGTCTTCCCCATTAGATTATAAACTCCTTGAGAGCAAGCTCTGTCTTTTGCCTCTTTGTAGCTCCAAATCTTAGCACAGTACCTGTCACATAGTAGGCACTTAATAAATGCTTCTTGAATTAAATTGAAGATGGAATGGACTAGACTAGGGGTTGACAAATTGTGGTACAAGGGTAAAATCTGGCAGGTTTGTTTTTTCACAATGCTTGAGCCAAGATTGGTTTTTTACATTTTAAAATAAACTTTTATTGTATTTAAAAAAGAAGGAAAAAACCCAACATTCTTAACTAGTAGGTAGTACAAAAACCCACTTCCCTTAGATATGGCCTTCAGGCTTTTTATTTTTTTATTTTTATTTTGAAAGGTTTAACTGGAGTCCAGACCTGAGTTTGCTAGCAGGTGAGTCATATAAATGGCTGGGAATTACACAAGCAGCCAACAGCACAGAAATCACTCATTCAGAAGAGAATCCACCATCTTTGGTAAGCAGGGTGGGGGACAAACGTGTTGTAATAACTGCTTTATTTTGAGCCTCCTTTCCCCAGAGACTGAGGCAGTAGGAGAGGGAAACGGGCGCATGATTTGGGAGGTGTGTTGCTCTTGTTGGACTTCTATTCATTCTTACTTGAGCTAGCTTCTCAGTAAATATTCTTAATTGATGTTAACTGGCCCATATTTATTGATGTTATTGGCCCATAGTTTCCCAAAGTGGGAGATACCTGTCCCCTGGGGGAGTGTTGGAATGATCCAGGGGGGTGACAGCAGCTTCCGGTGCAATTGGGAGCATTGAATAAAAATAAGGGAGCAGTGGAAGCATAAGGAAAGAAGAGAAGAAAATTTTGAAAAACTGTTCCTACAGTTTCTTGGCCACTGAATTCCAGCTCAAGGCACCTTCTCAGACTCCTTTGGCTCCAGAGCTGGTTTGGCTCCCTCTGTTCTGGGACCTGCCTCATAGAAACCCTAATTCCCTCCTGTCTTTCTTCTGCCAAGGTGCTCAGCCCTGGCAAGTAGCCCCTGTTTGCCTTCTCCCACTTTCTCCACTCACTCTAGATCACAAGAGTGCATTCTCTGGGGCTGACTTATAAGGTAAAAAAATAATATATAAAAACTCAGAAATGACAACCCCCTGGATATCATTTTCCCTAGATTTGTTGTTGTTGAGTTGTTTCAGTTGTGTCTGACTCTTTATGACCTTATTTGGGGTTGGACACTGGAATGGTTTGCCATTTCCTTCCCCAGCTCATTTTACAGATGAGAAAACTGAGGCAAACAGGGTGAAGTGACTTGTCCAAGGTCACACAGCTAGTAAGTGTCTGAGTCAGATTTGAACTCAGGAAGATGAGTCTTCCTGACTTCAGGCCCTATGCTCTGTGCACTAGGGCACCACCTAGCGGCCCACTCCCTAGATTAGGTGACCCTAAATTTCTTAAAGAGATGATGATGATGATAATAATAATGATTCAATATTTATAAAAGGTTCTTTGGTTTTCAAAACATTTTACACATTATCTCATTTGATTCTCATAACACTGTGAGATACTAATTCCATTCTGTAAGATAAGGAAACAGAAATAGGTTAAGTGGCTTGTCCAGGGTACACACAGTTAGGTAAGAGGCAGGATTCAGACTCAGGTCTTCCTGACCCTAGGACCTCTATCCCTTACCCCAAGTTGCCTCACAACTGCTTTGCCTAGTGACAGTGCTCTAGCTTGGCTCAACCCATCCTGATTCTTTCTGGGCCAAGTATATCTAGCTGCCTCAGAGGAAAGTGGCATCTTCCCCTGGGCTCCCTGTGTCAGGCCCATTGTATCCATTATTCCAATTCCAAACTTGCTGTTAACCAGACATGAAGCAGTTGGTTGGCATGCCATAGCCATATTCCATCTCTAGGCTTCAAGTTTCCCCTCATGGTAAGGGGATGAGGGAGGCCCCACCAAAGCTTTGGACAGCATTTCTACCACCATCTCCTGTTCTATGTGTCTCACTTGTCCCCTAAGCTAGGACCCTCCTGTCTTCTCGCAGTAGGGTCAAGGTTCTCCCAGCATCCCCCAAGACACTCATAATGTCCCCTTGCCTTCCCCTCCCTTGTTTCTCTTCCAGTCTCCGGGACATCTGCCAACATCATGGCAAGCTCCCAATATCATGGCCATATAACTTTGACATTGAATTTAAGGCTTTGAAACAGCCATCCCTTCTGCTTCTGAGTAATATCTCATCCTCTCCTCCAACCTGTAAGTCTTCCTAAAGGGAGAGAGAGAGTAGAGGTCACTGCTTCTCTCAGTCCTGTTTCTGTGTCTTGTGTGCACTTTAAGCCATGGAAAATTTTTTTTTCTGGGCCCAGCCTCTCCTGTCAAAACCTATTTATAGAATCACAGAAGGTCAGCACTGAACTGGACCTTAGAGGTAATCTGTTCTAAATCGTCCATTTTACAGATAAGAAAACTGAGGTCCAGAGAAATCAAGTAACCTCTCCAAGGTCACACAGGAAGCATTGGAGGCGAGATTTAAACCTAGGTCCAATCCAGAAAAATCTGAATCCTGAGCCATTGCTTTTTCCATTTTTAAAGATCAATTGAGTAACTCATGAGTCCTTTGTCAGTATTAGGGTAGTGGGGGGGGGAAATTATATGTATGGATAGATAGATAGATAGAGGGCACAGGGTGAGTTGAAGATGAAGGGGTGATATCTGGAAAATAAAATTAAGGGGTGAGAGAGGATTGTACTGGGAGAAGGAGAAAGGGAGAAGTAGAATGAGGTAAAATATCTCACATGGAACAGACAAGAAAAGGCTTTTACAGTGGAGGGGAAATGGGGGAAAGTCAGAGGGAATGAGAGAATCTTATTTTCATAGGATTTGGTATAAGGAGGGAATAACATACACAATGGGGTATGGAAATCTATTTTACCCTACAGGAAAATAAGGGGGGAAGGGGATAAGAGAGCAGGGGGTTGATAGAGGGGAGGGCAGATTGGGGGAAGGGATAATCAAAAGCAAACACTTCTGAGGAGGTACAGGGTCAAAAGAGAGAATAGCATAAATGAAGGACAGGATAAGATGAAGGGAAATACAGTTAGTTTTTCACAACATGACCACTATGGAAGTGTTTTGCATCACTACACATGTATAGCCTGTATTGAGATGCTTGCCTTTTCAATGAGGGTGGGTGGGGAGAGAAGAAGGGAGAAAATTTGTAACCAAAAGTTTTAAAAACACATGTTAAAAATTTAAAAAAAAAGAGCAATTGAGAATCCAGCTGCTTCCTTTTCTTCTCTTAACCAGAAGGTCCTAACAGCGACTCCGTTCTCTCCCCTCCCTGAGCCCTCGTCTTCGAAAAACACAGGGGCCCTTGTCTCAATCCAGGGCAGAAGGGGTGTGGTACCAGGGAACATCTGGGAAGAGGGAAGAGGAAGGGGCAGCTAGGTGGTATAGTGGATAGAGAACTGGCCCTGAAGTCAGGAGGACCTGAATTCAAATCTGGCCTCAGACCAAACACTTGACACTTACTAGCTGTGTGACCCTGGGCAAGTCACTTAACCTCAATTGCCTAAAAAAAAAAAAAAAAGATCAGATGAATGTTAAGGGGCAGCTAGGTGGCACAGTGGATAGTGCACCAGCCCTGAAGTCAGGAGGACCTGAGTTCAAATCTGGCCTCAGACCAAACACTTGACACTTACCAGCTGTGTGACCCTGGGCAAGTCACTTAACCCCAATTGCCTAAAAAAATAAAAAGAAAGAAAAAATAAAAAGGAAGAGGGAAGGGGGCCAGAATGATGATAAACCAAAGTTAGAATCAGGAACTCCTCCCCTTCCCCCCACAAACACACACTGGTCCTCCATTCCAACACACACACAACACACACTGTGCCAATTCCACACCCACCCACACAGCCACATTCCCTCATTCTCCCACAAAGCAATCCACAGGTCAACATTAGGCCATGCACAGAGCCACACACTCATGGGCAAAGTCATGGACAAATGGTTGAACAAAATCCACTCTCCTTCCTGCATCTCAGCCATACCACAACTCTTTACATGGGACTACACCCTCTGTCTTATCCAATGAACAGCTGCTGGGCCAGAGACTTGGGCTGCAAGCACTCCCTTGAACTCCCTTGTTCAACCCAACACATTCTGACACTCACAATCAGGCTCTCCTAGGCACTCCTGGTTGAGCACATTCTCTGACATTCTCACATCTACCAATTGCACATACTCTCAGTCCACAGTCACACACACTCTGACACTTCCATACGTAGTCACTGTCACACATACTCTGATGCCCTTTCATAGCCAGTCACAATCACACTCTCACCTATAGTTGCACACTCACAGTTGTACACGTATTCATTCTCTCTGACACATGTGCGATGGTCCATTTCTCCAACCATATGAAATTCAAAAGTCACCCACAGAAAACAATCACAAACCCTTTAACATACTTGGCCTCTGAAACACCATATACATGCACACAGACACACAGACACACAGACATATCCTTTCCATATACTCTCTCTGGTCCCCATTCCTCTATATGAATTGTCTATCCCAGTAGAATGAAAGCTCCCTGAGGACAAAGACTGTTCTTTTTAAAAATAATGTTTCCTCAATACTTAGCCTGGCACATAGTAAGCACTTAATAAATGCTTTTTCATTCATTCAATCACTCAGGGTCTAAGGATCTTATTAAAGTGATCCATGCACAGACCCTCCCTCTTTCCTATACCTACCCTTGGTCTTACCTGTTTTCTTCCAGCACCTAACTCATATGATCAGAGATTTAGAGGTAGAAAGGATCTTAGCAATCTGTCCAACCCCCTCATTTTTCAGATTAAGTAACTGAAACATCACAACTTATCATCATGCATACACACAGTCCCAGTGAGACATATACCCCCTCTGTTGTACCCACAGGGAGCTGCACACCTGTCTATCACACACACTACCATATTCATAGGTGCCTTGCCCCCCCAAAAAATTAGTCTGAACCTGAACACCATATCCCCATAACTAATAATATTTAAGGAAACAGAGAGATGTTTCTACCCCAGGTTACCCTCTCTCTGAGGATGTCAGCTGGCCAAGTTTCTGTTTCCAAACTCTTGCTTCCCCTCCCTGCAGGAAATAAAGTCTTTTTGTGGGCAGAGAAGAAGCTAGAGATATCTAGTTTGCCTTCCTTTGAGCCTCACATTGACATCTACATGCTATAGGAGTGACAGCACTCATTACATACAATTCAGCAAAAAAGCATTAAAGTTGTATTCTAAAGGAACCTGGGCTGTGAGTGAGGTAACTTAGTGTCAAGACAGTTTCTGGGAGTAGTCATAGTAGCTATGACCCAGAAAGGCCTTTTTATACCTGTATCTTCTACACAATTCAACTCAGTTCATCTCAGCTCTGTACAAGTTCAATTCAATTCACCAAAAATTTTAATATGAAAGAGAGAGAGTTTTGCTGGAGGCTTGGAATACAAAGATAAAAAGGACACAGTCTGTGCCCTCCAGGAGATTATAGTCTACTCTTGGTGAATAAAATCTACACAAATAAGGTACAGAGCCCAGAGCAAGTGGAGTCAATGAGTCAAGCTCTAGTCTGGAGCTAGGGAAATAAAACTGGAAGGAGAAAGACAGAGCTGAAGTTTACAAAGCTCAGAGACAGATCTAGGAAAGGGTAGTCTAGGTTAGAAAGTTGGCATTAAGCATAAGGTAAACTAGAACAAAGAACCCAAGATATTGGGGGACCAGAGACAATTGATGCTGAGCATCTTTATGAAGTTACTTCGTAAACCTCCAATGAAGGTGACCAGAGGCAGATTCCTCCACATCTACTCCAACAAAAACTTGAAAATTGTGCCAGACTGAATAATGATCAAGAAATCCAATTAGAAACTACAGTGTGTGACATCCATGCTATAACTGCACCCAAAAAATCATTCAGAAGCCCATGGACAATAGGAGAGTGGGCCTGTCAGCAAAGTTAGTACTGGCACAAGCAAACAAGCCTTGCCAGCAGGACCAGAGACGTGTAGAAAGGCTCTGTGTCCATAAGCAATGAGAGTGGAGGGTTCACCTGAGAAAGTTAGAAACCCAAGGTATAGACCTTAGAAGCCACCTGGAGTGGCCATGTGAGCAATGCAATGACCAGTTCAATGCAGGGATCCTCAACCCAGAACATTCTAGGGTTTGTAGACCTCTGTCCTGAGTTGTAGTCAAAAACCCAGAAAATTCAGCCCTCTCATCCTCAAAGATTCAGGGGATCTATTGGAGGTGACTCTAATATCAGCACCCTCTTAGTTTAGATTTCATGCTAGGCTGGAATGAGGCACTTGAAAGTCATTATACAGTTAAGAAAAGGAGGTTCACCTTGCCTTAACATAGAAAGGATCTGCAATGAAGATATATACAGAGAGTTCTTGCTTGTGTACCATTCTGTAGAACTCTACAGAAAGTGGTCTTTACCAAGGGGCAGGGCAAGAGGAGAGCATAAAGAGGGAGTGTTCAAACAACAGATCCTCAAGTAGGCAAGGGAGAGGGTATGTCCCTTCAATGCCCATAACCGAACAGGTAGAGGGGCAAGTAGGGCCAGAGTAGAACAGAGAACATAGCCAAGATAAAGTTGATTCTTTGTTCTAGTTTACCTTATGCTTAATGCCAACTTTCTAACTTAGACTGCCCTTTCCTAGATCTGTCTCTGAGCTTTGTAAACTTCAGCTCTGTCTTTCTCCTTCCAGTTTTATTTCCCTGGCTCCAGACTAGAGCTTGACTCATTGACTCCACTTGCTCTGGACTATGCACCTTATTTGTGTAGTCTTTACTAATTCACTAATTTATTAATTCAGTGCTCTATCTGAGGTGGTGTAGAGGTTCAGGGGTGCTGGAACCCCAAAATCACGACACCCAGATCCTGCCTGAAAGAATTCGACCCAAGCCTTCTTGCAGCCAAAAACAAGGTTTATTGAAGATTCGCCATATAAGCTAGACTCTTAAGGAATCTGAGCATCTATGGGCTTTTGGCTAGATTCTAAGAATCAGAGCATCTTAACAGAGACAAGATGGGCCTTATATACAGAAAGACTGTGGGAGGGATCTAAGAGTGGCCAAGTAGTTTGGGGTGATGAGAGGAAGGGCCTAAGGAGATCTGGATGGGAGTGGCTAGTAAACTGGGGTGAACAGAACTCCTGGGACCTGGACCTCATGGCCAAGGGAGAATGGAGCCTAGCTAGGATTAAGGGTGAGAAATGGCTGGGGGCCATAGGGAGGCAAGACAATGAAGGGGAGATTGGGTGTAGCCACAATGAAAGGCCAGTTGATGGGATTATAGCCTCAGGGGAATGCCAGATTTGGCCATGTGGGAAAGTCCAGGGTTTTTTCTTTCTGGGGCCCAGATTCCAACCCCATCATTCCCCTCTCAAACAAATAGGAACCCAAATTCTTTTGGTGTAAGGGGCGAAGGTCTCAGCTTCTGAAACTGCTTCCTGCTGGCAAGGGGCATAGAGCTGTCCCTGCCTCAAGGGTATCCCAAAGAGGAGGTTGACTGGAACCAAGCACAGGCTGCATCAGGGAATGATGGGGGGTCATTGGCTGGCACTCGCTGTTACCAACTGTAGGTGAATGGCTTATAGTCTGGAAGACACAAATCTGACAGAAAAGACGGCAAAGCCCAGATATAAAACAGGGACTAAATTTAGGGCCCAAATGAGAGAATAAAACATCCTTAGCTCCATTTGGATTCAGATAATTAAGTTTTCTAACCATGAAGTATCAAATCCACCTCATAGCCAGACTCAGGAATAGCTAGGTGGGTAACATTCCTTTTACTTCCCACCAGTATCACCTTCTCTGAATAGCTTGTGGCATTTCTCTCAGATGGTGGATTATTGATTATCAATGGATTATGACCCATCAGACAACTCAAAATAAAATCCTATGAGCTTTTACCTCAAACAGCAAGTTTTATTAATCACAGACTAGGAAAAACTTTTCCAGGATTTACATCTTAAACTTAAATTTGTCCTGGTGTAAAAAACCAATCATTAGAGATTTCTATACACTTGCAAATTCTCAGCAAGCCATACATAACCCAAACAAACTTTTTGGCTAGTTTACACATTAAAAACAATAATCAACAATAGCTGACTTATTTTAGTGGTAACCAGATTATGACAAGTTGCTTGACATAATTCCCTAATGTCAAAAAATTTTAGCTCAACTGTCTCTCACACTTCTCAGGAACACGGGGAGGTCTGGCACACAGAGGGAAAAGAAAGATAGGAGGCTTAACTAGAGAAGATTGGCTCCCCAAATTCACTATCAGGTTCCTTCCCAACAAAGGGGCAGGGCAAGAGGAGAGCATAAAGAGGGAGTGTTCAAACAACAGATCCTCAAGTAAGCAAGGGAGAGGGTATGTCCCTTCAATGCCCAGAACCCAACAGGTAGAGGGGCAAGTAGGGCCAGAGTAGAACAGAGAACATAGCCAAGATAAAGTGGGTAACCTTACCTTCGATTTTGCCCAGGGCTTGGTCAGAGAGATGGAGAAAGTGGGAGTGCTACCAAGCCCCAGGCTCCCTTGTCATTCCCACTCTTGAGAGGACTGGAGGATGGGGTACTGAGGGGTGACTCCACCACTTTTCCAACCTTGAGGACAATCTTTCCTCCAATGTCCCTCCTGGTCACATCTTGGGCACAGTCGTAGAGGCATTGGTCGTGGGGGCTCCCTCTGGGGGCGGGGCCCTGGAGAGACATTCTTTGGACCAGTGGGCCTCCTTGTGGCCTTCACTGCCTGAGTTGAGGGGCTTCCTCTGAGGAGATGCCCTGGTGGGGCACTTCTTGGACCAGTGACCCTCCTGGTGGCATCAAAAGCAGGTTTTCCCACTGCCAGAGTTGCCAGGAGCACCCTTGGGTCTTTTCCTGGACATGGCAACAGCCAAGAATTGAACATGTTCTCTGTCTCTAGCCTTTTCCCTTCTTTTTCTTTCCTCCATTGCTACTAAGTCTCTGTTGTTAAAAACTCCAAAGGCCATCTCAAGTAATTGGGCCTGAGGTGTTTGGGGTCCCATTGCCAACTTCTGCAATTTCCTTCTAATGTCTGGGGCAGACTGATTAATGAAATACATGCTAAGTATTGTTGCCCCTTCTATAGAGTTGAGATCTAAATTCGTATACTTTTTAATAGCTTCTATTAGCCTGTCTTGGAAAAGGGCAGGGTTTTCCTTTTCTCCCTGAGCAATTTCCTTAATTTTTTGAAAATTTGCTTGCTTTTGGAATGCAGTTCTTAGCCCTTCTAACAGGCAAATTACCATGTGATCTCTCCTTGCCCTATCCTCACTCTTCTGATAATCCCATCCTGGGTCAGTAGTGGGAACAGCGGCTGTTCCTTGGGGGTATTTTGTGGGGTCATAGATAGCAAAATGATCCCCAAATTTTGGGGCCTGTTCCCAGATTCTCCTCTTCTCTTCAGTGGTACAACAGGTGGAGAAGAGGATATGCAAATCACCCCAAGAAAGCTCAAATTGTAGGAACACATCCCTACAGCCCTCAGTAAGCTTAGTGGGACCTTCTGAGTATTGACCCAGTTTCTCTTTGACCTGAATGAGGTCTGAAATGGAGAATGGAACATGCATCCTAATTGTCCCATTAGGGGAGACAGGAACTTCCCTTAGGGGAAAAAGCCTTGAAGGCTCTGTGGGAACTGGGGCTAGGGAGGTAGGGAGATAAGAAGTCCCACTTCTTGTGAGTGAGGGACTGGGAAATACTGGCTGAACTGGACTGGACTGCAAAGCCAGGGGATTCAGCTGGCAAGGGGAAAAATCAACTGACACTGGAAGAGGGTGAGGGGTCAAGGGAGGAGATACCGCTGAGACGGGGGCGAGGCCAAGGTCTGGGTGGTCCTTGCCTCAGGGTAAAGGGCCTGGGGAGGAGGTGTTGCCAAAACCTGAGCAGGGGTTGTCTCCTCAGTAGGGGTCACCTCCTGAGCAGGGGTCTGAGGAGAAATTGCAGGTTGGGAAGGGGGTTGGGATGGAGGAAAAGGGGAGGAAAAGCAAGGGAAAGAGGGGTTAGGCAAGGAGGCAGGAAGATGGGAAAAAGGGGGGCCAAGGGAAAATGGGGAGAATAGGCAGGGGATAGGGACTGTGGAGGTGCTATAGCCCTGGGAGCCATAAAAAGAGGGTCATCCAAAAAGTCTAATTGATCACCATTCCCCATTTGTGGGGTGGCTCTAGCTATGAACATCCTACACTCTTTTCTGAGAATGGGGTCTAGAGAAAGTTTGACAAAAGTCATTATGTAGGCAATCTCCACCCATTTTCCTTCTCTGCTACAATATCGTTTTAACTCTGAGAGCATATTTTGCTGTAATGTCCCAAAAATGAGCCATGCCTCATAATTTTCCAGGTGATACTGAGGCCAAATGGTGTTGCAAAAGAACACCAGCCATGTCTCTTGTAGTTCTTTAGAGAAACTAAATTTTTCCCAGTTTTGTAAAATACAGCCCAAAGGTGAATCTTCAGGAATTGAAGAGGATTGACCCTTTGTGGGTGTGGAGACTGGAAGTCCCTTCCTCCTAAAAAACAGATTTAGGAATAAGACTCAGGAAACAGACAAAAAAGTCAAAAACCCAAAGAAGTACGTTAATTTTTCCCAAGTCCCTGGCACTGAGAGAATTGAGAGGCTCATGCCCATGGTCTTGAACAGAACCACTGGACCGAGAGCCTGAGAGCCTGAGAGCACAAGCCAAGACTTTCTAGTTGCTTGGAAATCCACCAATTAAAGAGTAAAAGAAAAAAAAAAGAAAAGGGAGCTGCTCTTAAAGGGAAACCTAGAAAGGGACATTTATTTGAAGAAGTGGAAGAAGCTATATGATGATGTAATGCTAGCATGCTAACGTCAAAGTGTATTGAAGGAGATAGGTAAAAAAGAGAACTTGTGGGATAGATTGATTCTGTTCTGAGGATTTGAAGAAGGAAAAAGGAAAGAAGGGTAAAAGGAATACAGTAGTATACAAAGGAGGAATGAAAGGGTGGAACTCATTATTTTTCATAATTGGGTTGCAAGTGAAGAGTATACAAGCATAGGGGAAAGGACAAGGAGAATGGGCATAAGATGATTCTCATTCTTCTCTGAAAAGGACAAAGGAAGTAACTAGGTAGCACAGTGGTTAGGATGCTGGCCCTGGAATCAGAAGTATCTGAATTCAAATCTGGCCTCAGACACTTACTAGCTGTGTGACCCTGGGCAAGTCACTTACTCCTGTTTACCTCTGTAAATTGAGCTGGAGAAGGAAATGACAAACCACTCCAGTATCCTTGTCAAGAAAACACCAAATGGCATCACAAGGAGTCTAACACAACTAATTGACTAAACAACAAGATCCTGGGCAAATCACTTCACCTCTTTCCTCACCTCTAAAATGGAAATAAATATGTGTTTCCCAGGGTTGTTGTAAGAATAAAATGAGATGCATTTGTAAAGCATTTATCATAGTTCCTGGCACATAGTAAGCCCTATATAAATTCTTATTCCCTTCCTCTGAACACACACACACACACACACACACACACACACACACACACAGAGTTGAATATAGAGATACATAATGAACTTTTTAAGGCTTGTTCATAAGAGACTGAGAGTGTCCTTGAATTGCTTCTGACGAATGCCTTGTTCAAACTCTCCATAAAATAGTTTTTTAGGTAAATGTAAATTTAGCTTTCAAACAACATGGCCAAACCATTGGGAGTTGCACTTTCTACAGCACAGCTTAAATGCTTGGCAGTTCAACTTGTCTGGTACCTTATCTTGCTAGGTGAACTTCAGAATCTTACTAAGACAATTCAACTGGAAGTGGTTCACTTTCCTGGCATGGTGCTGGAATGCTATCTAGGTTTCACAGGCATACAACAATGAAATCAGCCCAATGACTCTGTTGACCTGCAGCTTGGTAGTCAGCCTAATACCTCTTCTCTCCCACAGTTTCTTTCAGAGCCTCCCTTAATGCCAAACTAGCTCTGGCAATGCTTGAGTTAATCTCATCATCTATGTGGACCAAGATAAGTTAACTTATCCACAGCAGTCAAAATTTCTCCATTTGATGTAACCTATGGTTCCACATACGGATGTTGGGTGCTGGCTAGTGGAGAACCTCTGTTTTCTTGGTGAAAACTAGTGAAACTAACCTGCTACTGGAGCACTGCCTGTTTAATAAATGTTGATTGATTGATTGACTTCCCACCTTTGGGCTTCTGGTGTTAAAGCTCTCCCTGGTTGCTACGTTGGCAGATTCTGGCTGTCTGCCTTACCCTCACAGAAAGTGGAAAAATAGTGGCAGGCAGAAGCTTCGAAGCTCCAAACAGAATTCCATCTCCATTGTCCTTGGGTGAGGAAAAAAAAATTGAGAGGCTAGGTACTGCAACCTCAATTTCCTGATCTGGTAGGAGCTGTGCCTGAAGGATGGGCTATGTAAGCCTGGACCCCCGGACATCTCCATAGTACAGGAGTTATTCCCTTCTCACTCCCTCCCTGAACAACTGAAATACAGAAGGCTGAAGACACTGTACTTCCAAATTTGAGAATCTCAGGAGGGAGCTTAGTCAACTGTGACTTAGGGGCTAAGGAGTCTGTTTACTTAATGGGTGGCATCTCCTCCATTAAATAAAATGGAGCTAACTCCTTCCGTTCTACCTTGGGCACCTCGATCTGTGAAATCGCAAGCCAGGCTCAGCTCAGCAAATGAGTTTATAGCAGATGTCCGGGATATTAACCTCCCAAAATCCCAAGGAAAAGACAGAGTCCACACTTCTTCCTAGACTCTAGGGGCTGGCAGTGTAGTCCTGCCTCAGAGATAAGAGTAACTTGAGGACTGATTTAGGAGCTTTGAAGTTTCCCTAGAAGCCTAGCAAAAGACTTGCAAATTGTGGTCATCCACACATTCCCCCAGGCCCATAAAACCTTTCTTTCCATTCACACCCAAAGTTAACCCATCCTTCTCAGGTTACAAGTTTTGGTCCTAAAATTCTTAAGAAGGAGCAGGAGGCTGAGTTGGAGGTTATTGATTGCACTCAGACCCAGCCAGCCTATCCGAGCACTCATAATATGAAACTTGCACCCATACTTCTAGCCAGAATTCCATTTGTTTAGGACAGATAGCACTCCAGAGAGTTTATGGTAAATTCCCAATCCCACTCCCAAACACCTGACCTCTACTTTCCAACCTTTATCTGTTATTTCTCTGGCCCCTAGCACTGGGGATAGACTCAGTGCTACAGTACTTCCCAACTGCCAATTACGGAATATTGATGACCTCTCAGACTATGGGGAAGGGTAACATCATGGTGAGTTTTTCACTTCTTTTTTTAAAAATTCCTATTAAACATAATTTCACATTAGTGATGTTAGAAGTAAGAATTAAAACCAATAGGAGGAATGACAAGAAAGAAAAAACAAAACAAAACAGATGAAAAAAAGAGCAAATAGTATGCTTCTATCTGCATTCAAAGTCCACAGTTCTTTCTTTGGATGTGGATAGCATTTTCCATCATGAGACCTTTGGAGATGTCTTAGATCCTTGCATTGCTGAGAAGGGCTAAGTCTATCAATATTAGTCATCGCACAACATGGCAGTTACTGTGTACAATGTTCTCCTGGTTCTGCTCATTTCACTAAGCATCAGACCATACAAGTCTTTCCAGGTTTTTCTGAAGTCTGCCTGCTCATCACTTCTTACAGCACAATAGTATTTCATTACATTCATATATCACAACTTGTTCAGCCATTCTCCAATTGATGGGCATCCCCTCAATTTCCAATGCTTTGCCACCACAAAAAGAGCTGCTATAAATGTTTTTGTACATGAAGGTCCTTTTCCCATTTGTATGATCTCTGAGTTTTTCACTTCTGACAGTGCTATAGGCAGAAGGAAAGCCCTGGGAGGTGAGGGAATTTCTTTTTTTATCTGCTGGTAACTAGGCAGAGCAGTTTGCTGACAACACTTCCCCTCCATCCCAATCCCATTCTGCTGTGGAAACTGCCTTGAAACACTTCACAGATAGGTCCAGCACTCTGGCACCCTGAAGGAAACATCCAGGAGCTGGACAGCTATCCTAACCTCCTGGATGCAATGGCCTGGGCTACAGAGCCTCTGACAACACCAGAAAAGATCTCAATCATGCCCTCACTTTTCTCCCGCTTCCCTATTGTTGCCACCATGCCTCCCCCACTGAGCTTGTAATTCTCACTAGGCCACCATCCTTATGTACAGGAGAAGGTGAAAGGGGCATCTCACTGCTTCTGGATCAATACCACGGGGAAACTTAGCTGACAAGTATTCTGGTTCCTCCCTAAAATATAGGATACAACTCAACATCGCTATCATCATAGAGATCAGAGTCATGCAACTAGGAAAAGTCATGGATTTATTCTGGCTCCACCCAGGTAAATGGTGGTGGTAGTGGTGGGACTGTCTTAAACAGTTATTCCAGGGTGACTTTATAGCCATCCTATGAGTTTGGCTCCTAGTAAAAGTGGACACTTGGGTTTTACCTCAGCTACAGGTTACCTTGACAAGATCTAGCAGGTCAAATTTCCAAATTTCACTTAGCATGAAAGGATGCAGGGCGCATTGTAATGACCTCAATAGCCTCCTGTTGTTCAGTCATGACTCTTCCTGGCACCACGGACCATAGCATGCCAGACACTTCTATCCTCCACTATCTCTGGAAGTCTGTCCAAGTTCATCGTCATTGTTTCCATACTATCTATCCATCTCATCTTCTGCCTTCCCCCTTTTCCTTTTCTCTTTAATCATTCCCAACATCAGGGTCTTTTCCAATGAGTCCCATCTTCTCATGTGGCCAAAGTGTTTAGGCTTCAGCTTCAGTATTTGATCAACCAGTGAGTAGCCTGAATTAATTTATTTGAATATGGACTGATTTGGCCTCCTTGCTCTCCAAGGGACTCTCAAAAGTCTTCTCCAGCACCGCAATTCAAAAGCATTGATTCTGAGGTACTCAGCTTTTTTTATAGTCTAATATTCACAGCCATACATTGCTACTGGAAAAACCATACCTTTGACTATTCAGACCTTTATTGGAGAGGTGATATTTTTAGTAGGCTGTCCAGATTTGCCATAGCTTTCCTTCCAAGGAGTGAGCATCTTTTAATTTCATGGCTGCAGTCACTATCTGTAGTGATTTTTGATCCCAAGAATGTAAAATCTGACACTGCTTCCATTTCTTTTCCCTCTGTTTGCCAGGAAGTGATAGGACCAAGCTGCCAAGACCTTAGGTTTTTTGATGTTACGCTTCAAGCTATCTTTTACATTCTCCTCTTTTACCCTCATCAAGATGCTTCTTAATTCTCATTGGAGTGGTATCATCTGCATATCTGAGATGGTTGATATTTCTCTAGCTTTTGGTTCACCTAGCCTAGCATTTTGCATAATGTACTCTGCATATAAGTTAAATAAAGTGACAATATACAACCTTGTCATACTCCTTTTCCAATCTTGAACCAGTCAGCTGTTCCATGTTCAGTTCTAACTGTTGTTTCTTAGCCTGTACACAGGTTCCTCAAAAGAAAAGTAAAATGATACAGTACTCCCATCTCTTTGAGAACTTGCCACATCTTTGTTGTGATCCACAGTCAAAGGCTTTAGTGTAGTCAATGAAGCAGAAGTAGATGTTTTTCTGGAATTCCCTTGCTTTCTCCATAATCCAGAGAATGTTGGCAATTTGGTCTGTAGTTCCTCTGCTTCTCTGAAAACCAGCCTGCACTTCTAGTAATTCTCAGTTCACATATTGCTGAAATCTAGCTTACAGTATCTTTTTTTTTTTTGATGAGGCAATCAGGGTTAAGTGACTTGCCCAGGGTCACACAGCTAGTAAGTGTCATGTGTCTGAGGCCAGATTTGAACTCAAGTCCTCTTGACTCCAAGGCCAGAGCTCTACCTACTGCACCACCTAGCTGCCCCTAGCTTACGGTATCTTTTTTTAAAAATAAATTTATTTATTTTTAGTTTTCAACATTTACTTCCACAAAATTTTAAGTTCCAAATTTTCACCCCATCTTGCCCCTCCCCCCACCCCAAGGTGGCATGCATTCTGAATACCCCTTCCCCTAGTCTGTCTTCCCTTCTATCTCTCCCTCCCTTCTCTTATCCCTTTCCCCTTCTATTTTCCTGTAGGGCAAGATAGATTTCTGTACCCCATTTCCTATATTTCTTATTTCCCAGTTGCATGTGAAAACATTTTTTTAAAACATGTGTTTTTAAAACTTTGGGTTCCAAATTTTCTCCTTTCCTTCCTCCCCACCTGCCCTCATTGAAAAGACAGGCAACTCAATATAGGTTATATGTGTGCAGTTACGCAAAACACTTCCATAATAGACATGCTGTGAAAAACTGACTCTATTTCCCTTAATCCTATCCCACCCCCCTCATTTATTCTATTCTTTCTTATGACCCTGTCCCTCCTCAGAAGTATTTGCTTCTGATTACCCCCTTTCCCAATCTGCTCTCCTCTCTATCACCCCCTACTCTCTTGTCCCCTTCCCCCCCTATTTTCCTGTAGGGTAAGACAGATTTCCATACCCAATTGAGTGTGTATATTATTCCCTCCTTAAGTCGAATCCTATGAGAATAAGATTCACTCATTTCCTCTCACCTTCCCCTGTTTCCCCTCCACTGTAAGAGCCTTTTCTTTTCTGTTTTTTGTGAGATAATTTACTCTGTTCTACCTCTCCCTTTCTCCTTCTCCTAGTATAATCCTCTCTCATCCCTTAATTTTATTCTCCAGATATCACCCCTTTATCTTCAGCTCACCCTGTGCCCTCTATCTATCTATCTATCTATCTATCTATCTATCTATCTGTCTATCTGTCTATCTATATATATATATACATACATATAATTTTTCCCTCCAACTACCCTAATACTGACAAAGGTCTCATGAGTTACAAATATCATCTTTCCATGCAAGAATGTAAACAGTTCAATCTTAATAAGTCTCTTATGATTTCTCTTTCCTGTTTACCTCTTCATGTTCCACTTGAGTCTTGTATTTGAAAATCAAATTTTCTATTCAGCTCTGGTCTTTTCATCAAGAACGCTTGAAAGTCCTCGATTTCACTGAATGACCATTTTTTCCCCTAAAGGATTATACTCAGTTTTGCTGGGTAGGTGATCCTATTTCCTTTGCCCTCCAGAATATTATATTCCATGCCCTGCGGTCCCTTAATGTAGAAGTAGCTAAATCTTGTGTTATCCTGATTGTGTTTTCACAATACTTTAATTGTTTCTTTCTCGCTGCTTGTAATATTTTCTCCTTGACCTGGGAACTCTGGAATTTGGCTACAATATTCCTAGGAGTTTTCCTTTGGGGATCTCTTTTAGGAGGAGATCAGTGGATTCTTTCAATTTTTATTTTGCCCTCTGGTTCTAAAATATGAGGGCAGTTTTCCTTGATAATTTCTTGAAACATGATGTCTACATTCTTTTTTGATCATGGCTTTCAGATAGTCCAATAATTTAAATTCTCTCTCCTGGATCTATTTTCCAGGTCAGTCATTTTTCCAATGAGATATTTCACATTGTTTTCTAATTTTTCATTCTTTTGGATTTGTTTTATGGTGTCTTGATTTCTCATAAAGTCACTAGCTTCTAATTGCTCTATTCTAATTTTTAAGGAAGTATTTTCTTCAGTAATCTTTTGGACTTCCTTTTCCACTCAGCCAATTTTGCTTTTTAGGGCATTCTTCTCCTCATTGGCTTTTTGGATCTCTTTTGCCATTTGGGTTAGGCTATTTTTTAAGCTGTTATTTTCTTCAGTATTTTTTGGGGTCTCCTTTAGCAAGCTGTTGACTTGTTTTTCATGATTTTCTTGCATCATTCTCATTTCCCTTCTGAGTTTTTCCTCTACTTCTCTTACTTGCTTCTCAAAATCCCTTTTGAGTTCTTCCAAGGCCTGGGATTGATTCATATTCTTCTTGGAGGCTTTGGATGTAGGAGCTTTGACTTTGTTGTCTTCTTTTGGTTGTATGTTTTGATCTTCTTTGTCACCAAAGTAAGATAATATAGTCTGACTCTTTTTGCGTTGCTTACTCATGGTCCCAAACAATTATTTGAGTTTTAAACTCTTCGTTAAGGTAAGAGTCTGCTTCCAATGTGGAGAATGTACTGTCCCAAGCTTTGGGGGTTTGTACAGCTGTTTTCAGAGATACTTCTAGGGACCTGTAAATTTTTAGTTCTTCCAAGGTGCTATGATAAGGGGCGAGGTGTTTCCTTTCCACCACCACAACAAGCTCCACCACACCAGCACTTCTCCTCACCCCAGGACTGCCCCTCAGAACTGTGACCCAGATCCAAGCATGGGTAGAGCAAGAGATTCCTGCCTCAGTACTGGCAAAGAGATCCCTGCAATCAACCTCTGAACAGCCACTTGATTCCCCCTCAGTCTGTGGGCCAGAAGCTTGGGAAATAGCCATGGCCCTGGGCCACGTTCAAGACTTGTGACTGAGACCTAGCTCGTCTCTCACTGAAGTCACAGACTTTTCGCACTGATCTTCTAAGTAGTCTTTGACATTTGTGGGTTGAAAGGTCTGGAAACCTCCACAGCTCCCTGCAATTCAGTCCTCTGAGCCCTGCTCCAGGTTTGCTGCAGCCTGCACACCCACATCGAACTGCGCTCCTCTCCCAGCATGGCGTGATATAGGTTTCCAATCAACCATCCAGGTTATCTTGGGCATTTGTTTCACTGTCTTTTTGTCAGTTCTGCTGCTTTAGAATTTGTTTAGAGCCATTTTTTATAGGTATTTGGAGGGGTTTGGGGGAGAGCTCAAGCAAGTCACTGCTTTCCCTCCACCATCTTGGCTCCTAGCTCCTAGCTTACAGTATCTTAAGCATAACTGCTGCCATGAAATGAGCACAATTGTTCAGTAATTTGTACATTCCTTGGCATTTAGGATTGGAACAGCTGATCTTTTCCAATCCTGTGGCCACTGTTGTGTTTTCCAAATTTACTGGCATACTGAGTGCAGCACTTTAACAGCATCATCTTTTTAGGATGGTTAGTAGTTCAGCTGAAATTCCATCATTTCCACTAGCTATACTGTTAGCAATGATTCCTAAGGCTCATTTGATTTTGGTACTGTCCATAGGGTTTTTTTTGGCAAAGATAATGGAGGAGTTCACCATTTCTTTCTCCAGTGGATCACCTTTTCTCAGAACTCTTCACTATGACCTATCTGTCTTGGATAACACTGTCCCCACCCCACCCCCAGTTTCATTGAGCTATGCAAACCCCTCCACCACAGGACCGTGATCTATGGTTAGTGAATAGCCTCCTTTGTTAAATGAAGAAACCTTAGGAAAACTTAAAAACCAGAATCAAGCTGTCAGGGTAAGATCAGCAGTAACTGATCCAAAGCCCTTTTCCACTTGCTAGGAATTTGAATATGAACCAGCTTCCAGTTCCCTATGATTCTTCTCTCCTTCCATTAGCTTGAATGAACCAATCCCTAAATCCAAATGCCTTGCTCCCTTCTCCTAGCCTGATTCTGCTAGACCCAGATAAGAGCCTTATAAAAACTCACTGACTTTTTGGGGAGAGGGTGCTAGAACACTGCTCTGTGTCCACCAGAGATTTCAGTGGACTGCCCTTCAGTGGTCTGCCCATCATCCTTATTTTGTGACTATCTCCCCTCAACAAAACTGACTTGTTTTATTGTCTTCTGAGCTCTATATTTCCTGGTTTCAATATATCACAGGTCAGCATAAGAAATTAAATGGAAATTTTTGTGGGAGTTTTTTGGAAGCTGAAGACAACACAGAAAAAGTTCAGAAACTCAGAAATGCATAAAATACATGTATAGTATTGTATAATATCAACATATTTTATCTTTTAATACCATAATAATTCAGACTTCTTCTGTGGTCAAACGGAGGGCCAAAAATTTTTACATGGATTTTCCTGATTATGGGACACCACCCCTTAATTCCCATGATGCAGAAGGGATAACTGTACTGGATTCTGGGGATTCTAAACCTTCCTTAAAGTCTGCATTATATCCACATGATGTATCTTTCTGATATGCTATGGCATCTCCTCTTTCTCCTAACCACTTTCACTGCTGTCTCCTCCTGAGAGTCTGGATACTTTCAGGTTGGAAACTCCCTTGGACTGACATATTGCCATAGCCCATAGGCTACTGCAGTTAGCAGGGTTTTGCCCACTACTGAAAGACTAGATAGTTACTGAGGAACAAGAGGCAGCTACACTCAGACTTCCTCAGTTACATTTTCCATGCAGGCTTTGGGTGCTAAATGATGAACACTCCAATAGGTGAGTCGTTGTAGGTCCTGTCACATCTTTGACTGAACAGGGTTGAAAGGGAATGAAAGTGTGAAGCTGAAGTTTC
This sequence comes from Vombatus ursinus, assembly GCF_900497805.2. NCBI lineage: Eukaryota > Metazoa > Chordata > Mammalia > Diprotodontia > Vombatidae > Vombatus > Vombatus ursinus. The sequence goes on from NW_020954589.1 coordinate 6,444,924, forward strand.
TCAAGAATAGAGAGTAGAGAATGACGGACTGAAAATATTAAATAAGGGGAGGCGGTAACAATCAAAGAAGGAGGCCTAGACTTCAATAGAGAACTGTGTTCTTTTCTCATCTCTGATCTCTGACATTTACTAGTAGGATAACTTTAAGCAAGCTCATCTCCTGGAGACTAGTGGGCATAATAACTGTCCTGCCTTCCTCAGGGGGCTATTGTGAGAAAAATACTTAGTGAATTGTAAATCTATAAACTGTATTATAACTATAAACTTATAAATATAAACTTTGTGAAGGACAAGCCCCTAATGGAGAAGATTGAGCTACAAAAGTAGCTCTTGAAATCTGGGAAGGAAAAGGGCAGAGAACTGTTGGCAGGTGAAGACACCCAGAGAAAGGTGAGCCAAAGCCACCTGGGAAATTGTGGCACTCTAGTAGGGATTTAGAGGATATGTAAAAGGGAACCTGAGGACAGTTAAATAGATGGAGATGCCCAAAGGGGTCAGGAAATTCACTCCTACAGAGTGGAAGTTTTGTGAGGGGAAATCCCTGAGGAGGAAAGTGAGAAACCCAAAAGTGGCTCTTGAGACCTGGGAAAGAAAAGGGCAGGGAAATGCTGGTGGGTGAGGAGACCCTTTTACCCTGGGGAGAGTAGAAATATTTATTAGCTCCAAGGTGTGTCTGTTACCCAGGCTTTGCCAGTGAGTGAAGGATCAACAGCCAGAACTTCATCATGTAGGGTTAGGTGAATCTGGGCTTACACAACTAAGCCTTTTTTCTGACCTGAGAAGAAAGCTTAGAGAGAAGAGAGTGTATTAGCACCATGAAGTGGTGGCAAAGTGGCCTCTAACCCCTGGCTCCCAATCAAGAAAAACATTTCTGGAGGCTTGGAATGACCAACCTGTTGAGTTATAGCATCAGAGAGTATGAGTCTTTGCAGCCTGGAAGTGTGACAAGAGAAGAATTCTAGAAAGAGAAGGCTTAGATGAAAATGCAGTCCTTACATCTCCTAGATAGTTCCCTCTGCCAAGCCATCCTCTCCTCCAATGCCACCCTACCCCCACCCTCCTAGGGCGTGAATTTCTGAATCACAAATGCAGCCATAAGGGTCCGGTCACAGTTGCAAGTTGCCAGTCAAGTTAAGGTTAGTAATGTGGTGGAGATAGGATCAGATCTAAAAGAGGAAAATGTCACAGTGGTTTCTACTTATTGTGCAATTTCATACCCCAAGTTGTGTTCTAAACTGGAGCAAGCAACCAGGAGAGGAGATTTTTCTTCCCTGATGATTCACAAGAATACAATCAGAATTTAGACACTGACCTCAGCAAATGTAAAGAAAAACAGCTTTGGAAGAACTTTTCCAGGGGTATACTGCAATCAGCTTGAAGACTGTTAAATTTATCCCTCTGAAATCAGCAAATGCTACAAATGAGGGCTTGATTTATTGTTTTTTTTGATTATGGAGTAGATGTTAATGATATAGCTTAAATATAGGTTGTTGTCCTACGTTCTCAAAGAGGACCAAAATGACATCACTATGCTAGAGTCAAGTTAGAGTGTGTCCTACTGTGGCTGGTCAGACCAATACAAACACACAATACTCTACCACAGGTTGGGCACAAATAGTCCGTGTGAACATTTGGGATGGATTCTTTAAATTTGTGCATCTCCTGTTTCTTTTGACCCCTTCAATTCTGCTTTGCTCATAGAGCACAGCACATTCTCTGATGTGTGCATGCCATGCTGAGCAGTCTCTGTGCCAGTGTCTCTCACATCACACAATCAATTCCAATGTTCTCAAGAGAGACCTTCAGAGTGCCCTTGTATCACTTCTTCTGACCACCATGTGAACACTTGCCCAGTGGGGCAAGCTTATGTTTTTTTTCATTTGAACAACATTAGAGTTAAGCTCTCTGAAGTAGAGTTTGAATGCTTGGCAGTTTAGTTTGAGAAAAGACCTTGGTGTCTGGTATCTTATACTGCCAGGCGATCTTCAGAATCTTCCTAAGACAATTCAAATGGAAGCAATTCAGGTTCCTGGCATGGCCCTGGTATACTGTCCGGGTTTTACAGGTATACAACAATGAGATCAGCACAATAGCTCTGTAGATCTTCAGTTTGGTAATCAGTCTAATACCTCTTCTCTTCCCCACTTTCCTTCGGAGCCTCCCAAACTCTGAGCTGGCTCTGGCAATGCCAACTTCAATCAACCTCATCAATGTGTACATCCCTGGAAAGTACAGCACCAAAGTAAGTGAACTTATCCACAGCATTCAAAATTTCTTCATTTGCAGATTAAACGTAAAAGCATGTTGTAGGTACAAAAAAAAAGAAAAGAAAAGAAAAGAAAAGAAAAGAAAAGAAAAGAAAAGAAAGGAAAAAGAAATGAAAAAAGAAACAAGAAGCCCGTGCCTCTGCGGAGCACTTTGGGGAAGGAACGGAGCAGGAAAAGCTAAGGGGTAGGTGAGGGAGGGGGGAGTGGGCGGAGCAGCGCAGGTCTAGTGTGCTTTGGGAGTAGCTCCTCTAACAGTTGAGCAATTGTCAGTTTCCAACAGCCGTGTGTGTAGTTAATTTGTTTTAAGACAAAAAGCAGAGTCTGCCGAGAGTTTAAGAGCACGAGGAGACCGATGGTCCCTACCTGCAGTGCCCCTTTCTGGTTCCTGACCACGCTAGGAATAGCCCCAGTGATCTTGAATGTTTCGGCTGTTTCATCAGGTGAGTTCATGGAGCTGCAGATGAGGGAACTGAGCGTGCAGAACTTTCAGAGCCCTGAGTTGGGATGGCAAATGGGGATGGACAGATTCCGAGGCTTGGGGACCTTTCAGGAAAGGTCCAGATTGTGACCAGGGAAAATGGGGTAGGGAGTTAGACTCAGCCTAAGTCTGTAAAAGAGGGATTCTGCCACCTCAGACAATTGAGGGAGCTGGTAGAGGTTATTGAAGCCGAGAGGGCGGGTGTGAAACCTGTGGGATTAGACAGGTAGCGGTATCTAAGATACATGTAGAGTTGAGAAGTTCAAAGGGGGCAGAAGGCTGGAGAAGTTGGCTGTGAAACATGTACAAAAGGTATTTTCTAACTCAACCCTAACTCCGACTCAGACTCGGACTCCGACTCCAACACTTAACCAACCCTCCAGTTCCAACCCTAACCCTACCCCGGGTCAATAGATCAGGCACTGGGAAGGAGGTGAGGGAGTGTAGGCCACTGTGTTAAGTGTGACGGCTGAGCAAGTGACTACATACGCCTTCAAGATTCCCTTCTTGGTGCTTGACGGGCCCTGCAGGGGTGGCAGGGACTGTGAGTTGGGCTTCTCCGGCACACGCTGCTCCGCGCGCCGGAGCTCCCACTCTCCCAGGTTCGGCGTAATTGCCAGGTCCAATGGTCTTTTTTTTTTTTTGGGTGAGGCAATTGGGGTTAAATGACTTGCCCAGGGTCACACAGCTAGTGAGTGTCAAGTCTCTGAGGCCACATTTGAACTCAGATCCTCCTGACTTTAGGGCCAATACTCTATCCACTGTGCTATCTAGCTGCCTCTTTGATGGCCTTTTCTTAATCTTCATACTTGAATTCTCTGCATCCTTCAACACTGTTGATGACCCTCTCCTTCCTGATACCTTCTTCTCCCTAGGTTTTCCTGGCAGTACTCTTTCCTCTTTCTCCTTCTGTCTATCAGACCTGCTTCTCTTCAGTCACCCTAGTTGGATCCTCACCCAGGTAGGTGTTCCATTCGGAAGGGTTCTATTCTGGGTCCTATTCTCCCTCTATACTATTTCACTTGGTGATCTCCATCAGCTCCAGTGGATTTAATTTCCATCTTTATGCTGATAGTTCTCAGATCTGTCTATCCTACCTCAACATCTCTGCTGACACTTAATCTCACACTCCAACTGCCTTTCAGACATCTCAAACTCAATGTCCAAAATTGAACTTAGTATCTTTGTTCCTGAGACTTGCAACCTAGGTGTTATCCTTGACACCTCACCATCTCTCACATTTGGTTATCCAATCTGTTGCCAAGCCCTATCAATTTCACCTTTGTAACATCTCTTGAATAAGCCACATTCTCTCTACTGATACTGCCACCATCCTGGTATCAACTCTTATCACCTCACAATAGCCTCCTGGTCAGTCTGTCTGACTTAAGTCTCTTCCTGTTCCAGTCTATACTCCATCCAGTCATCAAAGTGATTTTCTAAAGTGCAAGTCTGACCATGTTGGGGGGGGAGGGGGCTCACTCAACAAACTCCAGTGGCATCCTATTGCCTCCAGGATCAAATACAAAATCCTCTGTTTGGTGTTCAAAGCCCTTCACAACTTAGCCCCCTCCTAGTTTGAGTCCTCTTATACCTTATCCCCTGTCATTTATTGTTTGATCCAGTAACAAAGGCCTCCTTGCTGTTCCAGGAGCAAAACATGCCATCCTTTGGTTCTGGGCATTTTCTCTAATGCCTGCAATGACTTCCTTTAAGTTCCAACTAAAATCCCATCTTAGAAGCCTTTTCCAACCCCTCTTAATTTAGTGCCTTCCCTCTTTTAATTATTTCCTATTCTGTATGTAGGTGGCACAGTGCACGGAGTGCCAGGCCTGGGGAAGACTCATTTTCTTGAGTTCAAATCTGGCCCCAGATACTTACTAGTTGTGTGATCCTGGACAAGTCACTTAACCTTGTTTGCCTCAGTTTGCCTCATCTGTAAAATGAGCTGGAGAAGGAAATAGCAAACCACTCCAGTATCTGGGCCAAGAAAACTCCAAATGAGATCACAAAGAGTCGGACACACCTGAAAAATGACTGAACAATTCTGAACATAGCTTCTTTGTATATATTTGCTTCTTGTCTCCCATTAGATTGTGAGCCCCTTAGGGGCAGGGACTATCTTTTGCCTCTTTTTGTATCCCTACCTTTAGCACAGTGCATGGTACATGCTAGGCTCTTAATAAATATTGATTGAGTGAGTGAGTAGTGTGGGAATGGATAGTTTGCTGTGACCTGTTGCCTACCCCCAGAATTAACTGGAGGAGAGGCTTGGGACGAAGGAGCAATATTGCCTTCCCACTTCCAGGGGAAGCTGATCCTACTCCAATGTCAACTGAGTTTACTTCAGCGACAGGACAACTGACAAGCTGGGTTGAGGGAATGAATGAGTGAGTGGGGACTCCTTGTCATTGGTTGTGGGATCTAAGATTGCTGCACAGAGTAGGTGAGAAAGGTGAGGTGGGGGGGGCCAGACACAGTTCTGACTGAGGTTGAGAGGAGGAAAATGCATTAACAAAATAGAGAGTACATATGAATTGAATAAGCAACTTAAAAGATAGAGGATGAACAAATAAACTGAAATAATTAGGAAAAAGGCAATTTTGAAAGAGGAGAAAAACTGGAAAACAGACATAAAATGAAAGGCTAGTTCTTTGAAAAGATTAGTAAAACTAATAGACCTTTAGTTGATCTGATTTTTTTAAATGGAGGAAAATCCAATTAACTAAACAAAAAATGAGCAATGTGAAATCTCAACAGAATAAAAAGAATTATCAGAGGTTATTATGCACGATCATATGCCAGCAAAACTGAGAACTAGAGAGATAGAGGATTATATGCAAAAATATCTATGTAATAGGGAAATGGTTTCATGTAGAAGGTGGTATTTGAACTGAGTCTTGAATTCTGTTGAGGCACAGTTAGTTAGCATTTATTAAATGCCTACTATGTGCTAGGTAATGTGTCAAGTTCTAGGTACACAAAGAAAGGCAAAAAAACCCCAACCCAAATTCACCAAAAAGCCAGTCTCTACTTTTATTTAAAAAAATCTTTTTTTTGTAAATTTTTTATTCATTTTAAACTTAAATACAAAATGAGAAAAGAGAAAAAAGATTTCCACACGCACAGCAGAACATAAGAAACAATATGAAACAATAAATTTCCATTTCAAGAAAACCTATATAATAAACACTACATATTGTTTTCAAAGCTACCCAGCTTTGCTTTGCTTCCTTCTAGGTTTTCTTTTGTTCTCTGCTGTATACTTTTAACTTTATTCCATCTGTCCCCCAAAGTAGGGTACAATTGAACATAGATACACACACAGATATCTATAACATACACATATATAGCCATATAGGCTCATACACATATATGTAAAACCATACCATGCATATTTCCATTTGTCATCTCTTTCTCTGGAACTGGATAGCATCTTCCTTCATATATCCAAGTCTTTCCATTTTTTCCTAAATCAACCAGCTCACCATTTCCTACACCACAGCAGTATTCCAACACACTCACATCCTGTCTGAGAAATTGTCTAATGAAAGGTTTTTCCCCAATTTTCTGCATTCCTTCTATTCATGGCTATATTGGTTTTATTTATACATGAAATTTTTGATTTAAAATAATCTAAACTATCCATCTTATATTTCAATAACACTCTCCTTTTATAATTTAAGGTCTGATACTGATGAATCTCCTTCCTTTACATCCTTTTTCCCTGGTTTCTTTGAAATTCCTGACCTTTTGTTCTTCTAAATGAACTTTGTTATTATTTCTTCTAACTCAGTAAGATTTTTTTTTTAGTAATTTAATTGGGATGGCATTGAATAAAAAGATTAGCTAAGTAAAATTGTCATTTTTTATTATATTGGCTTTACCTACATGAACAATAAATATTACTTCAGTTATTTAAATCTGACTTTATTTGTATAAAAAGTGTTTTATATTTACGTTCATGTAGCTCTTGTGTCTGTTTTGGCAGGTATACTCAGAGGCCTACTTTTTTTTTCCTTTGAAGTATTTTGTTTTATTTTTGTGCTCCCATGAATTTTTTTCCCTTAATAGTATTTTTTTTTCCCAATTATATGTAAAGATAGTTTCCAACATTCATTTTTGTAAAATTTTGAGTTCTTTCTTCTTTCTTCCCCTTTCCCCTCCCCAAGACAGCAAGCAAACTGATATAGGTTATACATGTACATGTTAAATATATTTCCACATTAGTCGTGCTGTGAAAGAAGAATCAAAACAAAAAGAAAAAACCATGAGAAAGAAAAAAAAGGTAAAAATAGTATGCTTTGATATGCATTCAGACTCCATAGTTCTTTCTCTGGATGTGGTTAGCATTTTCCATCATGAGTCTTTTGGAATTGTCTTGGATCATTGTATTACCGAGAAGAGCTTAGTCAATCATAATTGATCATTGCACGATGTTGTTGCTGTGTACAATGTTCTCCTAGTTCTGCTCACTTCACTCAGCTTCAGTTCATTTAAGTCTTTCCAGGTTATTCTGAAATCAGCTTGCTCATCATTTCTTATAGCACAATAGGATTCCATTACATTCACGTACCACAACTTGTTCAGCCATTCCCCAACTGATGGGCATCCCCCAATTTCCAATTCTTTGCCACCACAAAGAGTTCACAGGCCTACTTTCAAAGAACTAACACTCCATGAGGAAGACAACAGGCAAACAATTATGTACAAATAGGACATATATAGGATAAATTAGGAATAGTCTCAGGGGAAAGATACTTTAGAAGGATTGATTTGAGTGGAGGATGAACTGGGAATGGGGAGAGATTTGGAGCAGGGAGACCAACCAGTAATCTACTGTATTAGTCCAAGTATTAGGTGATAAAGTCATGCACCAGAGTGATTGCTGTGTCAGAAGAGAAAAAGGGGTGTATATGAGATATGTTATAAAGATAGAAATGGTAGGACTTAATTATGTATTGGATATGGGGGGGAGGTAAGAGAGAATGGGTGAGAGAAAGCAAAGAGTTAAGAATGACACCTAGTTTGTGAGCTTAGGTGACTTAATAAGAAGATGGTGATGTTCTGCACAGTGATAGGGGAATTAAGAAGGGGGAGAGGATTTGGGGAAAGGATAATGAGTTTGGTTTTGGACATATTGAGTTTCAGATGTCTAACAGACTTCTAGTTTGAGATATCCAATGGGCATCTGAAGATGTGAACCGGGAGGTCAGCAGAGAGGTTAAGGCTAGATAAGTAGATCTGAGAGTCATCTGCATAACTTGAGAGATAATGAAATTACCTAGTGAAATAAAATAGAGGGAGAAGAGAACAGGACCTAGGACAAAACATTGGGACACCCCTACAATTAGCAGGCATGATGTGGATGAGGATCAGCAAAGGAAACAGGAGTGGTCAGAGGGGTAGGAAGAGAACCAGGAAAGAAAAGAGCATCAAGGAAAAGATGATCCAATGGTGTCACAAGCTGTAGAGAGGTCACGATGGATGAGGATTGAGAAAAGACTATAAGATTTGGCAATTAAGAGATCATTGGCAAGTGGAGAAATCTCTTTCAATTGAATAATGAATTCAGAAGCCAGACTGTAGGGAATTAAGAACAGAATGATAGGAAAGAAAATGGAGACACCTATTGAAGACAGAAGCCAGAATGTAAAGAATTAAGAAGGGAGTAAGAAGAAAGGTAAAAGTGAGGAAAGAATGCCACGGAGGACAGCCAGTGAAAAGGCACAGATGAAAATTAAACCCAGAGGAGCTGATGAGATCACCAAGAGAGAATATAAATAGCAAAGAGAAGAAGCAAAAGACAGAGCTTTAAGGGGTGGGATATGGATGGTTATCCAGCAAAGAGACTGAGAAAGAATTGTCAAATATGGAAGAGGAAAACCAAGAGGGAGCAGTGTTGTAAAAACTCAGAGGAGAGAGAAAATCTAGGAGTAGAAGATGGTTCTTATGTTTTCCCATTCTTAGATTAAAAAAAAAAGACTGGGGAGATAGAGAGGCAGATTAAGGGGAAAATGACAAATTGGGAGATCTGGAGAGGACCTTCATAGTACTTCTGAATAAAGGGAACTAGTGGGAAAAATGGAGTCTTAGGATTAGGTTCAAGGAAATTAAGATTAGGGTTAAGGGCACTATCCTCCCACATATAAAAGAAATAGCAGCTCCCACTTGTGAGGAATGTTCTCCAGTGTAGAGGATAGAATCATACAGGAAAAATAAGCTTAGATTGGGTCTCACCTATCGTATGCCCACATATGTAAAAGGAGTGCTTATCTGCAATATACTAATTGTCTTGGGTGTAACAATAATATATTGTTTAATTGGCTAGTTCTTTTTTTAATTAATTAATTTTTTAGTTTTCAATAATCACTTCCATAAGCTTTTGAGTTTTCCATTTTTCTCTCCCTTCTTTCCCTCCTCCCTCCCCAAGACGGCATACAATCTGATATAGACTCTATATACACATTCCTAGTAAACATATTTTCACATTAGCCATGTTGTAAGGAAGAATTAGAATCAATAGGAGGAACCACAAGAAAGAGGAAACAAAACAAAACAGGGGGAAAAAAAGCAAATAGTATGCTTCGATCTACATTCAAACTCCACAGTTCTTTCTTTGGATGTGGATAGCATTTTCCATCATGAGACTTTTGGAATTGTCTTAGATTCTTGCATTGCTGAGAAGGGCTGAGTCTACCAAAGTCAGTCATCTCACAACATGGCTGTTACTGTGTACAACGTTCTCCTGGTTATGCTCATTTCACTAAGCATCAGACCATACAAGTCTTTCCAGGTTTTTCTGAAGTCTGCCTGCTCATCATTTCTTATAGCACAATAGCATTTCATTACATTCATACATCACAACTTGTTCAGCCATTCTCCAATTGATGGGCATCCCCTCAATTTCCAATTCTTTGCACCACAGAAAGGGCTGCTATAAATATTTTTTTGTACATGTGTGTCCTTTTCCCATTTTTATGATCTCTGTGGGATACAGCCCTAGAAGTGCTACTGCTGAATCAAAGGGTATGCACATTTTTATAGCCCTTTGGGCATAGTTCCAAATTGCTCTCCAAAATGGTTGTATCATTTCACAACTCCACCAACAATGCATTAGTGTTCCAATTTTCCCACATCTTCTCCGTTTATCATTTTCCTGTTTTATCATATTGGCTAATCTGATAAGTGTGATGTGGTACCTCAGAGTTGTTTTGATTTGCATTTCTCTGATCAATAGTGATTTAGAGCATTTTTTCATATGACTATAGATGGTTTTAATTTCTTTATCTGAGAACTGCCTGTTCATATCCTTTGACCATTTATCAATTGGGGAATGACTTGTATTCTTATAAATTTGACTTAGCTCTCTATATATTTTAGAAATGAGGCCCTTATCAGAGATACTGGTTGTAAAAATTCTTTCCCAGTTTTCTGCTTCCCTCCTTATCCTTGGTTGCATTGGCTTTGTTTGTGCAAAAACTTTTCAATTTGATGTAATCAAAATTATCCTTTTTTTTTTTTTTTGGCTAAGCAATGGAGTTAAGTGACTTGCCCAGGGTCACACAGAGGTCAAATTTGAACTGAGGTCCTCCTGAATCCAGGGCTGGTGCTCTATCCACTGTGCCACCTAGCTGCCCCCAAAATTATCCATTTTGCATTTCATAATGTTCTGTATTTCTTGTTTTATCATAAATTCTTCTGTTCTTCATATATCTGACAGGTAAACTATTCCTTACTCTCCCAGTTTGCTTATAGTATCAGCCTTTATATCTAAATTGTGAACCCATTTTGACTTTATTTTGGTACATGGTATAAAATTTTGGTCTCTGCCTAGTTTCTGCCATACTCTTTTCCAGTTTTCCCAGCAGTTTTTGTCAAATAGTGAGTTCTTATCCTAGAGCCTCAGGTCTTTGGGTTATTGACTACTGTGTCTTGCATACCTAACCTATTCCACTGATTCACCTAAGTGGCTAGTTCTGACAGGAAACTTGTTTGGTGCTTGAAATCCTCTGAGCTAATTGACTATTGTAGGAAACCAAAGCTAAACCATTTGAATGCCATTCTTCATTTGCCCTTCCCAAGCCCTCACTTGAGTGGCTCAAGTTTGCTTGAAGGATTTCTCTTATTAGATCCATGGGATATTGAAGATTTATAAATTTTCTCTGTGCCATGAAGATTTAGGTCCTCCTTTCCTTCCTGTCTTGACTTGTGCTGAGGAAGAGCAATGTTTCCCTTTAAGGGCAAAAATCTCTCCTCTCCTCTCTCCATTTAACCCCGGGCAAAATCTGTGACCACTGATTTTCCTTTTCTTTTATATCAATGGAAATAAGTTTATAAAGCAGGGAGTGACAGAAATCAGTTGGAGAAAGGTTTGTGGGGATGTCCACTACAAGAAGCTGATAAGGTAACACAATAGACTTCTCTTCCTTTAACTCCTCCCTTCTCCAGGATGAAGGGGAATTAATAAGTGTATGTTTGGATAGTTAATGGGGGGCCTCTCATTGGCTAAAGATGGAAGAAGAAAAAGGAAAAAAAAATAGGTGTCAGTGATTCCACATGTGTGCTCATGATCAGCTCACTCCACATTAGCTGCTCCCACTGGCACCATCTTGCAGCTCTCAATCACCATAATCCACAATAGTAAGCCACAAGAGTTTCAGAAATTGAGGTGGAAGGTACCTAGAAAAAGAGCATTTCACTCTGATCTCTTAGTTTGTTTTCTCCCCTTCCCCATAGCTTAACAAGATGGATTTAATCTTTCTTACCAGCATCCTCTCTAAGGCCAGCATCATTAGTTCTGTGACCCCTGGGTAAAAGTCTGCTTGGTTGCCATAGCTACTTATGAAATCCTGAGACTCCTGGGTAGTGTTCATTAAACTGGTCTCATGGTGTATTTGTGTATGTATACTGTTTTATACTATCTTCCCTCTCACTTCCAATATAGGCTAAAATATAAACTCCAGTAGGGCATAGACTATTCCTCTTTCCTTTCTGTAGCTTTGCTTCAACACAGCACTTTGCACATATTTGCCTCACAGGCTGGATAAAGCTTGGGCTAATGTGTTAGCACACTCTGGAAGAGCATTCCCATTGACTCTTCTTTCCCCTCACACAAGCCTAGGCATATAAACAATTGTTCCCGAAGGAAGGGGAAATGGTAGTACTCAACTGGATTCTGTATTTTGTGCAGCTATCTAAACAATGTAATGGAAGTGCAATTTGTTTCAAACAATTTGGAAACATTTGGAGTATGGGATCAGAGGTGAAAGAATCACTTCTGAGCTTGCAAGAATAGGCAGGTTTATCAGCCTGGAGAAGATCAATGTAATGGGCACATGGGATAGTCATCCAACTGAAATGCCTCACACTTTTTACTCATAGCACATGAATACTTACTCTCTGGGCTGGCTTAAATTACTCTAAATCAGTAGCAAGTCTAGGTTTCCAGAGCAGGACTATCTTGTGGACCTTTCTTAGGTCCTAGGAATAAATTTGTAGGGGGAAGAAGTAGTAACTTTGTAGTGGTAAGTAGGGGGAATATAATCCTCTCTACTCACCACTGTAGCTCTTGAGCCTCCACCAATGTATTTCCATCTACATAAAACTAGCCACTCATAATAATGACACATTTATATGACAGTAAGTCAAAAGAAATAAAGTCAAGGTACTCAAAGATTAAAGCAAGTGCATGAATATTAAAGCATATCACAATTCATACATAAACTTGGTCACATTCTCACTTTACTGATGCACTCAATATCTGTAAAGAGGAGTGGACACACACAGAAACCTTCTAAGGAGGCACATGAGTGAGGAAAACCCATATTTTTGAGGCAATTCACAATTCTAGACTTGGAAACTTTGATTATTTTTTTTTTGTCTGAGGAACAGCCCATTAAAGTTCCTTGATGAACACAGTTTTGGTTTTGAACAAATGATTTCATTGCTAGATCCTTCATGTAATTAATACTCACTGGGCACTATGTCTCAGCCATAGTCAGCCAACGGTTAATCTGTTGGGTGACTTTCCTGGTTCTCTGCTTCCAAAATATTCCTCTGTTCAGTTGAATTTCATCCTTAAGAACAATTTTATCAATTCTAGATTCAAGTTTAGCTGATGCAATTCTGATATCTGTCCTTTTATCTCTCTTATTATTCTGAATTCAGACTGGGTCCTCTCTGTGAACCTTATGATTAGGAACCCAAAATCTCACTTTCTACCTATATTCAGGTGAATTACATTTATCCTTTAATCATAAAACAGTTCTGATCTCCATATCTCATCAGGATACTATAGCTTTGTCACATTCAAGTAGGTGATGCAGTGGGTAGAGCACCAGCCTTGGAGTCAGGAGGACCTGAGTTCAAATCCAGCCTCAGACACTTACTAGCTGTATGACCCTGGGCAAGTCATTTAGTCCCAATTGCCTCCAAAAAGAAAAAAAAATAAACCACACAGTCTCAGAGACTCAGCATCAGAGTAACAGTAATTCAGAACTCAGGGCCTTCTATGAGCAAGATGAATAGGGACTACTTTTCACTTTTATCTGTATCCCTTTCAACCAGTGCTTATTGAATGTTAGATGAAAATAGCACGGTGACTTGGAGGCTAGAACCAGAGCATATATTTACTAATGTGTTGTTCTTATCTTTTTCAGGGTCCCCCAGGCTTCAGTACGATTTAACCGCAATCTTCTACTGTGAACCGAAACAGTTTTCATATACGATCCATGGCTACTTAAATAACAGGAAAATCTTGTACTGTGAAGTCAAGTGTCAAAATGTGAATTTGAAGTTGTTGGAAAAAGTGGATGTTGAATATCTCATAAAACAGGAGAAGGAGCTGGCAGAAATCCTTTGGATCATTGATCAAAAAAGTGAAAAAAAAGAAAGTGAGTATAAAGTGTTTTTGTGTGTATTGGGTTAGGGGAGCTGTATAATCACTGTGGGGCCTAGGTGGCAGACATAAGAAAGTATCAAATACAGTGTAGTAACTTGTTGGGGTCAGGATTTTATACTCTCCAGGTCATTCTGGGCTGTGAGCTCCAAATGGACGGCTCTACCAAGGGCTTCTGGAACTACAAATATAATGGACAAGACTTCCTCAGTTTATCCCTGAAGAACCTGACCTGGACAGGAGCCACTCCAGAGGCCCAGGAAGTCAAGAAAACTTTAGAAAAAAACAAGTCCCAACTAACTATCTGGGCCTATATTCTGGGACACTGTGCTGCTGATCTCAGGAATTACCAGAAGCAGAATCCGGAGGAGACAGGTATTAAGCAACTAGAGACAGGTGCCTCCACTCACAATTCGCAAAAGCTTCCCTAATCCTGCCTCTGGCTCTGTACCTGAGCTTGAAGGGTGACACAGGGTAGCATTCTGACTTAAAGTAGCTTTCTTTATTTCAGACACAGCAACACCTATCATATATCTATGTGGTTCTACGACATCTGGGAGCATGTCCACTGGCACCAACAATAGAGCTTTCACTGGAATTGTTCTATCATCTCCATCGTAATTCTTGTGATTGTCAGGTATGGGGAATCATAAGAGCTTCTAGACCTTTAGATATGAAACTTCCTTGGTCCTTTTTATTTTTATTTTACTTTTATTTATTTATTTTTTTTGGTGAGGCAATTGGGGTTAAGTGACTTGCCCAGAATCACACAGCTAGTGAGTATTATACGTCTGAGGTCAGATTTGAACTTAGGTCCTCTTGACTTCAGGGCTGGTGCTCTATCTACTGTGCCACCTAGCGGCCCCGCCTTGGTCCTTTCTAGCCCATCTATCTCTTTCCAACTCAGACTCTCTTTTCTATGTGAAGAGTATAAAAGTCCGTTGTCCAGTATTTGTTATTCTTTTTCTTTTAATTTTTAGGCAATTGGGGTTAAGTGACTTGCCCAGGGTCACACAGCTAGTAAGTGTCAAGTGTTTGGTCTGAGGCTGGATTTGAACTCAGGTCCTCCTGACTTCAGGGCCAGTGTTCTATCCACTGCGCCACCTAGCTGCCCCAGTGTTTACTATTCTAAATACCATGTTCCTCTTCCCCTTGGCCATATTTCCTTAATAAATTAATTCCTCAGGTGACCGTCTTCTTATTTATTCATTTCCAGAATGTGAAATCCTCTTAAGAAAAACTCAGACAATTACGGTTTTTTCAGGTAAGTTATTGTGGGGCCTTGGAGGGGGTAATTGATGGTAGTGAAGGCAAGGAACAATTCATTTCTGAGGACTAGGAGCAGTGTACTCTATTATAGAACTCTTCCAATTACTATTGGACCAAGGGTATCTTCACAGGGAGTACAGAGGGACAACAAATTGAACAGGAGATGAAAAGCATCTTCAGTGGCTCTGGTAAAATTGCAAAGCTCTTTTTCTGACCACTCCCCTTCCCCCTTTCCCCCCAGCTTCTTAAGAAAGTAAACGTCCATGTTTTTAATACTAACATTTTAAGTGTTCCTACACGGCAATAGAGCATGCCATACCACTGCCTCTGAAGCACTAAAAATGAGTATCATACACAGAGTAATAGAGACAGGCAGATGGTGAGTATGAGCAGGCTGCAATATATAGTCAAGAAGGATGAAAGCCTTCATCAGAGAACTGTATGGTAGGAAGACAAGATGGACTGGTCTTGTGGCAAGAGTAAGGTAGATAAGCAGAGTGCTCCACTGGTATCTTTCAGATAGGAGGAAGCAAGGAAGGCCTCTAGCCTATTAGGTGAATTTTTGGGAGGATGTGGAGATGACTCCCACAGAACAGGAAGGCATGAATGGGTAGCAGAAGGTTCCTCAAATTACTTACGGTCAGCTTTCCTTCCTCAACTCAGGTGGCCTCAACATCTAAGGTAAGAGGTGACAAAGAGTGGCACCCTGAGGGACTGACTTCTTGGGACTGGTGTTGGTGCATGAGGTTTCATCAAGGACAAGATTAGAAGGCAAAGGTCAACAATGAAATACCACTCTGATGATCTCCCAACTCCCCCTCCACCAAAAAAACAAAAACAAACAACAAACAAACAAACAAAAAAACCTCTGTCTTGGCTCCTTGACCTTCTTACCCCCTGTATTTGTGAACTAGAGAATGGGAAAGGTTTAATTCAGGCAGGTAGAATGAATAGTGAAGGGAACAATACATGCAAAGCATATAAAAATTAGGGTACAATGAGTCTACCAATTTGGTTACATCCGTAGGTTTTTATTGAGCGGTGGTGTCAAAGGCAGGCTAAAGCCTGCAAAACTGAACATGTTAAAATATAATTGGGAAATGTTTAACAAAACAAATAAAAATAAGATGCAATATAAATAATGTTAATTGGTGGTTTTCTAAGTCAATAAAACCCTCAGGGATCCATTTCTATCTGAGCTGAGGCCACTGTTGTAGATGATATGTAGGAAATAAGATTGAAAAGATAAGTGAGAGGATAATGAGAGTATCTAGCTCTCCTTGGTGAATTCAAGTCATCTGCCCCAGGTGAACTTAGTTCCTGGGGGAAAAATGGTTGGAGATGATTGTAATCACCATACCACTGTCTTTTTCTTTTTTCTTTTTTTGCTTAGGCAATCGAGGTTAAGTGACTTGCCTAGGGTCACACAGCTAGTAAGTGTCAGAGGCTAGATTTCAGTTCAGATCCTCCTGACTCCAAGGCCAGAGCTCTATCTACTGTGCCACCTAGCTGCCCCTTGTACCACTGTCAGTGCTATTTTAAAAATTAGGGAGAATGGGAGAGAAACTGGACTAGAAAAAGGCAAATATAGTCTAGACTTTAAAAAAAAGAATGTAAAAAATTTTAAACGCAAATTACAGTCCAGTGAACTTGATTTTAGTTCCTGTGGAAATTCTAAGAGAATAGCTAGTGAAAATCTAGAAAAGGAAGTAGTGATCAATCAATTAGAATGGCTTTATCAAGACTATAGTATAAATTCCTCAGTTTAGCTTTGAAAACTCTACATTAGCTGGCCCCAGCCTCACTGTACATTATTTTCCATCCTGCACTTTGGGCCAAATTGGTCTCCTTGCTGTTCCTCATACACAACAGTCCATCTCTCATTTCTATGCTTTTGCATTGGCCATCCCCTATGCCTGGAATGCATTCCATTTTTATCTCCATCTCAAAGAGTTCTCTTCTTCTTCTAAGACATAGTTTGAGAAGCATCTTCTGCATGAAGCTTTTCTTGATCTCCCCAACTATTGGCACCCTCCTTCCTAAACTATCTCATCTTCAGTTACTGTGTGTGTGTGTTTCTATGCTATATATTTTTACATGGATTTATACTCTATTAGCATGTAGTATGTTGCCAGAACAGATTGTTTCATTCTTTGTCCTTATAACCCCTGCACTATAACAGGCACATAGTAGAAACTTAAATACTCATTTGTTGATCGGAAATAGAAAATGTCAGACTAACTTTAATTCCTTTTGTTCAGGATTATGCAACTGGTAGATTGGGGAATACTTTTTATGTAGTTTATATAGATTTTAGTAAAGTATTTGATAATAATAACTGTATTTATATAGCATTTTAAGGTTTGCCAAACACTTTATACATATTTTCTCAGCATCATAGCAACCCTAGGAGGTAGGTACTATTCTCCCCATTTCATAGGTGAGTAAAGTGAGGCAGACAAGTGCCCAGGGTCACACAGCTAGTAAGTGTTTGAGGCAAGGTTTCAACTTGGATCTTCCTGACTCCAGGTCTAGTGAATACTCATTCCCTGTGCCACCTAGCTGCCATTTGGTAGAGGATCTCATGCTTCTTGGTGAAAAAGGGGGAGGGAGAGGTGTAAGCTAGATGTAACACAGTCTTATGGATTTGCAATTTGTTGAATGGTTGGACCCAAAGAATAATCACTAATGGTTCAATGTCAATTTGTCAGAAAGCCTCTGGTGGAGAGCCTCTCCAGAGAGAGGTTATGTGTTTGGCATTGTGTTCTTTAACATACTTGTCAGTGCCTAGGATAAAGGTATCGATGGAATGCTTTTCAAATTTACAAGTGATACAAAGCTGGCAAGGGTAACTGACATAACCAGATAATGAGCCTAAAGCATTCATCTGAATCAAATAAGGTAAATTCCAATAGGAACAAATGTAACTTCTTGAATTTAGGTTCAAAAAATAAAATTCACCAAGATCATATGGTAGGGGCATGGTAAGACAGAAGTTGATCTGAAAAAGATCTGGGGGTGTTAGTGGATTATACGCTCAATAGGAGTGAGCAATATGGTATGGCCAGCCAAAAAAGCTAATACAATTTTAGACTTCATGAAGAAATGTATAAGTCACAGCAATAAAGAGGTAAGGGTCTTGCTGTGCTCAACCCTGATAAAGATCACAGCTGGAGTATTAGATTCTGTTCTGGGGGACATCATTTAGTATGCATATTGCTAAGTTGAAGAAGGCCCAGAGAAGGGCAACCAGAGTGGTGAAGTGACTTGATTCCATGTCATACGTAGATCAGCTGAAGGAAATGGGGATCATGAACCTGAAGAAGAGAAGGCTTGGAGGTGGGGAGAAGGGGAGCATAATAACTGTCTTTAATAATTAGAAGAGGTTTCCTGTGGAAGAGGGATTAGATATGTTCTATTAGGTCCCAGAGAGGGGCCTCAGAGATCCAGGAGCAATTGATACAAGTTGCAAAGAGGCTAATTTACATTTGATATTGGGGAAGTAGGGGAATGAGCCATCCTAAAATGGGGTGTGTGTTATCATAGGGGCTCCTTTTCAGGCTTGAATTAGACTAAATGGCCTCTAAGTTTCCTTCCAACTCTCAAATTTTATGGTTCTGTGAAATGTTGGGTGGGGCCAACTATGGGAATGTTCTAAGAAGTTTTGGTTTCTTTCTGTAGATGATGGGAAGCTTTTGAAGGTCTTTGAGCAATGGAAGAAGGAGCCACTCTGTATCAAGAAGGAAGATAACTGAATAGAAATATATGGAGTCCTCTTTCATCAGATCAACCTTTTTCCAGAAAACTCTACTCCAGGGAGCCATTTAAACAACAATCCTATCACAACATTCTAATTGAAATGGGGAATTGAGCCACTCTCCAAAAGTCTTAAATGCTAGATAGAGCACTGGCCTTGAAGTCAGGAGAACCTGAGTTCAAATCCGGCCTCAGACCAAACACTTGATATTAGCTGTGTGACCCTGGGCAAGTCACTTAACTCTGATTGCCTAAATATTTAAAAAAAAATTAACAAAAAAAGTCTTAAATGACAACCAGCAATGTCTTCTAATTCCTTATCAGTACTATACTATAAGGGGCAGCGAGGTGTGACAGTGGATAGAATTCTGGGTCTGGAGTTAGGAAGAAATTGAGTTCGAATGACGGTTCAAATGGTCAGGGAGAATCATACCTAACTGAACAACTGTACCGTAAATCTACCTGCCACCTGTCTTCCCCTCTTGTGTCTCTGTTCTTCTTTTCTTTGTATTCTGCCTGTAGTAAATGCCTATTGCTTTTTAATTTATTCAGCTTTCCTTATTGGTCCTAGGTTCAAATTGGTTTGAATGTAAGCAATAGCTAGGGAAGCAGAAGAAAATAAGGTGGGGATAAAAGTGAGATAGCTTGAATTCAATTAAATAATTCAACATTTTTTTTTAAAAGAGACTGCTGTGTACAGACATATTGATGGATACTAGGAAAGACACAAAATTTAAATTTAGACAGGGCCTTTGCTCTAATTGAGCTTATAGTCAAACATAGAAAATTGTAATACGTAAGAAGAACATTAGAATTGTTACCACTTTTCTCCCATTGGTTATAATTCTTCTTTACAACATGACTAATGTGAAAATAGGTTTAAAATAAATGTATATGAAGAGCCTATATCAAATTACATGCCGACTTGGGGTGGGGGGAGGGAAGAGATGGGGAGAAAATTTGGAACTCAAAATCTTATGGAAGTGAATGTTAAAACTAAAAATTAATAAATTAAGAATGCTTGGAGAAATAGAAGAATTATTACCACTGTCTAACATATACATATATGTATATATATAAATACACATCTACACACACATACACACATATACATATATACATATATATTTTAACTATGAATCATAAAAGTTCATTGTTTCATGTAATCATTTTTAGTTTTTTTGTATGTTTGTGTTTGTTGGTGATTGTAAAGTTTATTTTTTAAAAGGAACATTTTTTTAAAGCACCTGAAAGAGACATAAAACAAAGTGAGGTCTGAGACTGAAAGGGTCCTTAATAATTGGGAGGATAAGGGAAAACTTCAAGGAATAGGAAGTATTTGAGGTAACCCTAAAGGCTGGTTAAGAATTCAGGGGGCAGAGAGTAAGGAAGGCCTATGCTGGAATCTTGTTCATTAAGCAGTAGGGACTCCAAATTTTTGAGCACAGTAATACGACATACAGAAGGATGTATTGGAAAGGAGAGAAACTGAAAACACGAAAACCTATTTAGAGTCTACTGAAATTTCCTAAGCAAGTGGTAATGAAAACCTGTTCTATAGATGTAGCAGGGATAATAAATAGGAAGGAATGGCAGCCAGCAATGTATAAAAAAAGTTGAAAACAAGTAAAAGGGGTGATCATTTTGTAGCTCAGTCTTATGGACCCCAGAGCAGGGAGTATCTCTGACAAAAGTCAGACTCTTGATCCCTGGTTGCAATGAGACAACACCAGTCCTTGAAGGACGAAGCAAAAGTATTCCCTATGCCTTCTCATCCAGGGTGTGGAACAACTGTCTGCCTCCACATGTGGTTGCCTTTTTTAACAAAGATCCATACCCTGTAATCTCAACAAGTTTACTGGGAGACTCATCCCATTGTTCTCTCCTGTTCAAGCCCTACTACATTTACTTGCCCCCCCACCACTCTTTTTTTCTTTTTGGTGAGGCAATTGGGGTTAAGTGACTTGTCCAGGGTCACACAGTTAGTAAGTGTTGAGTGTTTGAGGTCATATTTGAACTCAGGCCCTCCTGACTTCGAGGCCAGAGATCTAACTGCTACACCACCTAGCTGTCCCCTTTCCCCTCCCCTCCCCTCTGAAAACAAAGCAAAACAAAACACAACTCAGGCCACAATTCTTTCATTTGGCAATCTTTGACAACATCTTTCCCATTCTCTGGGATGTTTCAAGGATAACTGACAGCAGCTCAGTAATCACATGCATTCTTTTCAATAAAATTAGGGAGTTGTTAGAGCACTGGCCCTGGAGTCAGGAGGACCTGAGTTCAAATCCAGCCTCAGATACTCACTAGCTAGCTGTGTGACCCTGGGCAAGTCACTTAACCCTCATTGCCTCCAAAATAAAAAAAAAATAAAATAAAATGAGGGAGCTGGACTTCTTAATCATGATAGCACAATAACCAAGTGTTTTCTCTCCTTCCACCTCAGGCCTCTGAAAGCCCCAAGGGTCCTTTGTTGAGTCATTTGCCACATTCTTTTTGATTAAAAAAAAATCTTTCCTGGGGCTATTGACCATAATTGCATATTGGAATCAGAAGACCTCACTTGGAATTCCAGTTCACCAATATAATGATGTTGGTTAAGGTTCTTGACCTCTGTGGGTCTCCGTTTCTTTGCCAGTAAAATCAAGGAGTTCAACCAGGTGATTTCCAAAGTCCTCTTTTAGCTCTAAATACTATGACTGTGGCTCTAGTTACTTTATGCTCATAGTTTCTGATAATCTGATCATGGCCTGTGATTATTCCAAAAGGTTTTGGCTTGGTTTTTTACAGATAAATGTGTTAATGCCTTAAAGCAGAGAAGACAGTTTGCTCTATCTTTAATTCAATTCAGGGCCTACTCTGGTCCAAAATGGAGCTTCCAGAGGGTTATGCTATATCTAGGATTAATTTCCCATTGCCTTTCCCTACTAGGCAGTAGGCCACTGGAGTACTCCAAATGTTAGTCTTCAGTATGAAGTCAGGTACATGGTAATACTGGACGGACCAGCTCATTTTATCATAGTTTTGGGGAACTGAAATTAAAAAATCATGAAAATTCAGAGGTGACTTCACCAGGCTGGGTTCCAGGTTCAGCTCTACTGACCACAAGGCCATTTGTGTAGTCAACCATGAATCTTTTCAAAAAACCTTTGGTAGGGGGTCACTATTGGGAGCTTGGGCTTACCATAGGGCTTAGGAAATATGATTAAAGATCCCAGGGGTTAACTGTTACCTTCTGCCCTTTAATTTCCCCATTTCTAGCAACAACAAGGGAATTGAATTGCTCTATGTCTTGTTCAAAGAGGGGAAAGCCTGCACTTTTACCAGTTCTTGTTTCACCCTGCTGCATGCAGCCATAAATCTGTTAGGGTGCCAGGACTCTTGGGATCTTTTGGGGCCTTGGTCGCAGCAAAACCAAACTTTACAAAATAACAACACAATTTTCAAGAAAGAAAGAAATTTAATGGAGACTATTAGCATATAAAGAGTCAAAATGGCTTAGTGGTTAGAGGGTTGGGCTCCAAGCCACAAAGACCTGAGTTCACATCCCACTTCTGACAAATACCAATTGATGTTTCACAAGTCATGAAAACTCTTAGGGCTTTAGGCCAGAGGTGTCAGACACAAAGCCTAAGGCCAAAATATTACTGTGTTGCCTAAACCAGATTAAAATATACTTGGGAAATATTTAACAAAATAAAATAAAAATACAATAACAAATAGATAACATTACATTTTAAAACTAAATCAATAAGCAGCCTGCAGGATTTAGTGGCCCAGGTTCTACTTGAATTTGACACCACTGCCTCTGTCATTTCAGTCCTGTCCAATTCTTTGAGACCCCATTTGGGGTTTCCTTGGCAAAACTCCTGAAGTGGTTTGCCATTTTCTTCTCACGGTCGTTTCTGTCAACCTCCAGAGTTCATTCTAAGAATGACAAACAGAATTAGGTTGTAGTATGTTTATTTTCTCTCAAAGCAGGCAGCATGCATGTGGAGCTATAGCTGGAACTGAGCTCACTTTGGGGTTAAGCTGCATAGCTTAAAAAGACAAAGAGAAACCACAAAGCTGGGTGGGAATGGCCATGTCATGGTCCCATCAGATACTGCCACCAGGGGTTTGAATTTCCCCACTGTGTCCTGGCCCAATCATGTACTGCTGGTTCTCAGGAAGGGATCATTTCACAGAGATCATGAGATGCCTACCTGGAAGAAGCTAGAGAATCAGACTAAAAAGTCCCCAATGTCCTAGAACTAGGATGCTTGTGCTAGCTCTGTCTGTCAGAGCTGGTATGAACCAGCTTAAGTCAGTTCTGTGGTTGCCAGCAGAGAGATTTCCAGGTTCGGCAAGCAAACACTGAAAGAGGGAACTCTGGGTTCAGCAAGTGAACTCTACAACAGATCTCTGGTATGTTAAACTTAAGGGAGTCTCAGTCTGCCTCCTGATTGGCTGATTCTGATTCCCAGGCCAGTCTGGCCTCTTCTGGACAGTAAGAAAGCACAAGTAGATCAAGGTGGTTAGTAAAGTCATTTTTCACATTTCACAGATGAGGAAACTGAGGCAAACAGGGTTAAGTGACTTGTTCAGAGTCAGACAACTAGTGACTATCTTAGGCCATATTTGAACTTAGGTCTTCCTGACTCCAGACCAGGTGATCTATCCACTGCCCCACCAACCATTGCTCTAGGCAACTATTTTAAAGTGCATAGAGAGTAATAGCCTGCAGAAAAGGCTTCCTTACCTGGGAGTTAAAATTAATATCATCCTTACATTATTGACTGAACCAGTGATTAGTTCCTCATCAAATGATCAATTTAATAATTTGCTTTTTCATCTATATCAGAGGTTCCCAAACTTATTTGGCCTACTGCCCTCTTTTTTAAAAAATTACCCAGTGCACCCTCCCCAAATCTACTTTCTTTAACCCTTTAATGGTTTTTTAAAATTGGCATCATTTCAAAAAATTATATAATTTTTTAAAAAAGGAATGCATCTTAAATTTAATAGTTTATTGTAAATTTGTGGGGAATTTTCCTGCACTGAAATTTTGATGATGCAATATTGCATCTCACCTGCCAACACTTTCTTGTTAAGATCTGTCTGTAGACTTGACCACTGATCAGTTATAACTTGCATTTTGTATATTTATTTGGAAAATAAAGTAATCATTATGACTTTAACTGTTACCAACAAATGAAACATGTACGAACGGTTTTTCAAAATTTTCTGCTCTTCTTTCCTTATGCTTCCACTGCTCCCTTATTTTTATTCAATGCCCCCAATTGCACCTGAACCTACTATCACCACCCTGGATCATTCCAACACTCCCCCAGGGGGCAGGTATCTCCCACTTTGGGAACCCATGGGCCAATAAGCAGTTAACATCAATTAAGAATATTTACTGAGAAGCTAGCTCGAGTAAGAATGAATAGAAGTCCAACAAGAGCAACACACCTCCCAAATCATGCGCCCGTTTCCCTCTCCTACTGCCTCAGTCTCTGGGGAAAGGAGGCTCAAAATAAAGCAGTTATTATGATACATTTGTCCCTCACCCTGCTCACCAAAGATGGTGGATTCTCTTCTGAATGAGTCATTTCTGTGCTGTTGGCTGCTTGTGTAATTCCCAGCCATTTATATGACTCACCTGCTAGCAAACTCAGGTCTGGACTCCAGTTAAACCTTTCAAAATAAAAATAAAAAAATAAAAAGCCTGAAGGCCATATCTAAGGGAAGTGGGTTTTTGTACTGCCTACTAGCTAAGAATGTTGGGTTTTTTCCTTCTTTTTTAAATATAATAAAAGTTTATTTTAAAATGTAAAAAACCAATCTTGGCTCAAGGATTGTAAAAAAACAAAT
>NW_020954589.1:6469593-6470027 GCF_900497805.2 Vombatus ursinus
ATTTTATTTTTAACTTGTGAAATAAAACAAGCATTTCCATACCACAGTATAATAAAAAAAAAGAGGATGCACGTGAAGCTGCAACATGAAACTGTACAAACTATTACTTTTAAATATATAATAAAGTTATCATGTAAATTTTTTTTTTCTTTTTGCTCCTTTTTTTCTTCCCTCTCCCCAACCCCCACTCTAGAAAGGGCTACTATTAGACACACACACATATATATACCTATTTGTGTCTAATAATAAATATATATACACACATATATATAATCTATACATTTTTTATCAGTTCTTTCTCTGCATGCAGATATTGTCTTTCTTCATATGTCCTTTATGCAAAGAGGAAAAATACTGGAATTAGGAGGGGTTTGGGAAGGCTTCCTACAGAAGATGAGATTTTAGTTGGGACTTAAAGGAAGCCAGGAGGGTCA
>NW_020954589.1:6470037-6489508 GCF_900497805.2 Vombatus ursinus
AGTTTCAATATTTAAGGAAAGAAGAATGACATGGAACAACAGCAAGTCCACCATAAGCAATAGCCTCATCAGGACTGATACTCTTGTTCAATTCTTTGCCATTGAAGATGTCCCATAGAAAGAAGTCTCTGGACCTGCCTCCCAAATGATGTCATGGATCTGTGACTTATCTAGATTGTCATCCCTTAGGTAGGCCTTTATATGGTGTAATGCATGCCCATGGGCAGCATTCAGCGCTTCAAAGGGGGGACTGATAATAGAGGTATAGAAATAAATACCTTCATAGAGGCAGTTGATCTTAATACTGGCCTGTGTTCTGAAAGAAAGGGTACATGAGCAACAGCCAGCCCTCTTGTTTTCACTTATGTTCTTGTATCTGTGCTTGAACTCAGTAATGGAAAGATTGTCAAATTCCTCTCCACTTACATAGGTGTTCCCAACTGTAGGCTTGAATTCAAAGACACCACTTTCAAAGTGAGGATGGAGACACTGAAAAGGGCCACCTCCAACGTCAAAGACTAAGGCATTTCTCTCAGCAGCAACCTTCTTGTCCAAGCCATAAACAACTGTATCAGCATTTGGTTCCTTGCTGATCTGGAGCACACTGAGACTAGCAACGGTTCTGTCTTCTTTGGTGGCCCAAGATATTGGGAGTCATTGAGGTAGGTTGATACTGAGACTGTAGCATTTGTTAACAGTCTTCCTAAAATAAGCTTCAGTAATTTCTTTCATCTTTGTCGAAAACATAGAGAACACACTTCCTCTGGAGAGAAGCTTTTGTTTTCCCTTTTGCACTCCTCTTGAACCTTAACCCTGCCTCTGTCATTTACCACCCTGAAAAGTTATGCAACTGCATCACATAATTTGTGACCAATCACACACTTGGCATCAAAAACTGCCTTGGTGGGAAAGAAGGAAGGAGGGAAGGACGGAAATAAGCATTTATTAAGAATCTGCCAGGAGTGGGGAACTTGCGGCCTCAAGGCCACATGTGGCCCTCTAGGTCCTCAAGTGCAGCCCTTTGACTGAATCCAAACTTCACAGAACAAATTGTTTTGTCAGAGGGTCGAACCTGAGGACCCAGAGGGCCACGTGTGGCCTTGAGGCCACAGGCTGCCCACTCCTGATTAGACACAGTGCTAAATGCTTCACAAATATTACATCATTTGAGCCTCACAAAAACTCTGGAAGATAGGTGTTATTATTAGCCCCATTTTACAGATGAAGAAACTGAGGTGGAAGTTTGATTTGCCCAGGATCACACAGCTAGTAAATATCTGAGGACAGATTTGAAGTCAAGTCTTCCTGACTCTGGGCAGCTATGTGGTACAGTGGAAACAGCATCGGGCTTAAAGTCAGGAAGACATCTTCTTGAGGTTAAAACTGGCCTCAGATACGTAGTAGCTATGTGACCCTGAGCACGTCACTTAACTGTTTGCCTCAGTTCCTCATCTATAAAATGAGCTTTAGTAGGAAATAGCAAATCATTTTAGGATCTTTGCCAAGAAAATCCCAAATGGGGTCATGAAGAGTTGGGCTGAAACGACCAAACACAGTAACTTCCTGACTCCAGGCCCAGAGCTCTCTATTCAGCGCACCACCTGGCAGCCGGGTCAGCCTGTCCTCCTGAAATGCCATGCCCTGTGAAGAACCAGTTCAGCACAGCTATGGAGCAGCCTAGTTCAACAGTGAAGTCGCCTATCCAACACAAATAGCATGCCTGAAAATGACAGTCTGAGGAAGAGAAAGGATCTCCAGGCCCGAGCTGTGAGTCCGGCACTATGAATTACCTGAGCCACAAGTGTCCTTTGAATTTATGCTAACTACTTCGGGACTTGGGGTAGGAGCAACATCCTCACCCCTCCCCCAATGAGAGGTAGGCTCATCTTCCCATAAAAAGTATCAACATTTTCCTTGCTACTTGATTGGCTCGGAGAACTGAAGTTTCAAAGTGCTGACATTGCTTCCTCACCCCTCTAAATACAAAACAGCCACGAGTTGCTCCAAGTACTCTCAGATGCTTGGCAATTCAGGTAACCGAGCCTTGTCAATGTGTATCCTTCCTAAATATCCCTCTTTTGCTATGGCTAAGTAAATTTCCTTTTCTTAAATGTTGAAGGAGCTACAATTTACCTACTTTTGTTCTATAATCAAACCTAAACTACCAGGGGACTGGCCTAAGTCAGGCCCAGCCTATTGTAGTATAATTCTTTTTCCCTCCAGGACACTAGTGGACATTGGTAGAAGAGTGCAGCTCAGGTTTAGGGTTCAGTGCTTCTTGAATCTGTTTCCTCTGTCCATTTTCACAGTCATTGCTCTGATTAGAGGCAGATAGGTGCTGCCATGGATAGATCACTGGGCTTGGAGTCAGAAAGACCTGTGTTCAAATCCTGCCTCAGATACTTACTAGCTAGGTGACCCCAGGCAAGTGACTTAACTACTATCTACTTCAGTTTTCTCAACTATAAAATGGGGATCATAATAGAGCCTATCTTCCAAGGTTGTTGTGACGAATAAATAGAAAATATTTGTAAAGTTGTTTAGTATAGTGCCTGGGGTGTAGTGAGCACTTAATAAATGCATATTCCTTTCCTCCTAATTTAAACTTCTTTCAGCACCTCTTCAACATAGTAAAAGTTTCCTAATTAGACTTCATAATTCCAACCTCTCTCCTCCCTGTTCTATTCTTCACATTGCTACCAAAATAATCTTCCCAAGGTCCAGATCTGATTGAGTCACTCCCCTGCTCAAAATCCTACAATGGTTCCCTATTGTTTCTGGGATATAATAAAAAATACTCAGCCATTTACCTTTCCCCTCATTCTCCAATCTTACTGCAAGTCTGGCAGCCTTGCTTATTTTACATTTCTCTTCTTCACATGTAACTATATTGTAACCAAACTTAACTACTAATTTTTTAACTCTATATTTCATATCGCGCCTATGTGCATTTTTGCATAAGGCATTCCCCATGGCCTGACTTGCCCACTCCTCTTATCTTCTTTCCACTCTTGGTTCTGATATCTACTAGTCTTCTCCAAAAGCTTTCCCCAGATCCTCCCAGCTATTTTGTATTCTCTCTCTTCTTACATATTCCTAGACCTTTTTCTCTGACCTTTCCTTTGTCTCCTTCACTCCCAATCTTTTTACACTTATCTGGATTCATTGTGTATACCCTCCTCCACCAGAATGTAATCTACCTGAGGTCAGAGATTGTTTTATTGTTGGCTTTGTAGCTCCAATACCCAGCTACATAGTGTCTTTATATACTAGGAATTTAATTAATTGAAGCTTGAACTTCTCTAATATTTTAATCAGTTTGTATTCCCTAAACAGCCTCCAACAATTTGAAGATAGGGCCACAACCTCTACTGGGTAGTAAAGAGGAAAAAAAGTCTGAGATGAATCAAGATAATCCAGCATGGAAAAATCCGTATAGGGCAAATTGAAAGTGAGCTGAACAGAATCTAGTCAAAGGTCTTATAATGGATTGGAACACCATTCTTATTAAATTAAGAGTGATGATAAAAGGAGAAGCTAATTTCCCATTTAATTTCCCATTCACATCCACAACTCTGACATCATAACTTTAGATAGCATTTCACTTATCTGACAGTGAATGGGGATAGGAGTTGTATGGCTGCAGAGGAATGCTGTCTGTTGTTGATGTTTAGTCCTTTCAATCTTGTCCAACTCTTCTTGACCCCATTTTTTGACCCCTCCTTTAAGGAGAACTTTTCTTTCCCAGTTCCTCACTTCAGGCATTCCAATAGGTCCAACTTTTTCCTTAGTTATTGCCCTCACTCTACCCTGAGGGATGGAGGAGGATAGGGCTTTCTAACCAGCTAGGGAGAGGAGAATAGGAGAGTCCAGCTTCATTTAACCTTTTCCCTGCTTTGAGCCCTCACCTGATAATCCCAGCAAATGAGGAATTTCTCTCTGTTTCTTTCTCTCTTTGTCCTTCACCAACTCTCACCCCCTTCACTGCATTTAATGTCCTCCTCAATACATACACACAAATGAATACAGTAAGAGTTTTTATTAGAAAAAATAAGTGCCAAAACAGAAATCAAATAATGTCTTAGAAAAGTGAAGGCTCAGAAGAGCAAGGCAGAGTGAACTAAGGGGATGGGAAGGTGAGAACTTCACCAGTTTTTGTTTTCCATGTTAGACAGTCTTCACCTTTCTTCATTGGCTCCAGGTTGCCCCGTGTCATTCAGCTGTAGTCCTTTTCCCGGCATCTCTCTTCTTGATAGGACAGTCCCAACTTCAACTATTGCCACATCAGTAATGGCATCAAGTATCCCACAAGGTTCACTGGCTTTCTATCCTCTCTTGTTTTTTCTCTGTTTCTCCCCAGTTCCAGGTCCATACTCCCAGAGTTCCTCTTTTCTCTCTCTTCTTTTTGATTCTCGCGAAATTTCAGTTCTCTTTT
Organism: Vombatus ursinus; assembly: GCF_900497805.2. Taxonomy (NCBI): domain Eukaryota; kingdom Metazoa; phylum Chordata; class Mammalia; order Diprotodontia; family Vombatidae; genus Vombatus; species Vombatus ursinus. The sequence goes on from NW_020954589.1 coordinate 6,474,473, forward strand.
CTCTCACAGGAATGATAGGCACCTTCTCATCAGTTACGGTCTCGTGGTTTTCAGGATATCAGGCAGGAGGTTCCAGGAGCCTCTGTTGATGATATTATCTCAGTGCCATGTTACATCTAATTTACCTCATGTAATCTGTGTAACAACCTTGTAAGGAAGGTAGTACAAGTGTAGAGGGCCTGACTAAGACAAAAAGGTCTTAAAACTTGATTTCCCAAAAGTCTTAAAATCAGAAGAGCATTGGAAATTCTTTGTACTATATTTCCCAGAATGCTGTACGTGTAACCATTGCATGATGATGTCGACAAAGACTCAATTGATTCTATGAGATGGAATGTTAAGGGAAAGAAAAAAAAGGATAGTTTCTTGTCTATACATTCCTTGACAGTCTAATTCTTCATTTGGCCATGTCACCGTGCTTTGAGCTAAACATACAGCCTCCCTGGAAACATAGCCCAGAGTATTTCTGCTAATAAGAGATACTCTCTTCACACCGCTGATGGGAAATGAAATTTTAGAAATTTTTCTCCTTTGTCTTGACATCTGTAAAAATATTAACATCCCCATTGTACAGATGAGAAAACTGATTGTGGATGCCTGACCTATCAGAGGTAGGCATGGTGGTGAGCAAATCAATAGTTCTATGCTTGAATCAGTCCTTACAAAGTCTTTTTCAACTGAGTGGAAGTCAACAAAGATAGAAAAGAAAGATTAGCCAGATACCCAAAACTGTAGTAGCAGAAAGGGAAAGAGGAGGCAGGAACACCAGAACAGTAGCCTAGGCTATAAGGCTGAATGTTTCTTTGTTTATTTGAGCAGAACTAGCAGTTTAGCACTTGACATTAAAAATACCACATGACATTTCTAAAATATCTAGGTGAAAACATTAGACCCAATTTATTATCAATCAATTTAAGAAAAACTCCTTTCCACTTATACATCGTAATGCCTTTTATGTTAAAGAAGGAAGAAATGTTTAAATAAAGCATCTATTTCATTAAAAAAAAAACTTTCATTTTATTCCACTGAGCATTTCCCTCACTGTCTATTACTGAAGAAAAACAAAATATGAAATTGTAACATATCAGATCAGCATACGCCAGCGGTCACCATTTGGTTTTTTATCAGAAATGAAGATAACACGGGTTAAGACTAATGCTGCGCTGACCTGAATGGGAAACCTAGTACCATGAAAACAGAAAAGAATCCCTGCAATACTAATTAAGCTTCTTGATAAATACATGAAAGAAAAGGAAATACAAGATCGATACTCTCCTCCATTCATTCCAAATTGTTTTAACCCATCTGTTTCTCTTTACCCTTTGGGAAAATTGGCAGCAGTGCAATAACGTTCTCTTAAACCACTAGTTTCCTCAAAATTGTAAGGGGCTGCCACTTTGCACCCAAATGATTTGTAGGCCATAACATTTAAAAGAAGATGCTGAAACTACTAAAACAGTGGGATAGGACTCAGATCAGTTTTTCAGATTCAGAAACTAATAATTGACTTTTTTGCATTTAATTTTATTTTTTCTCATTTACATGTAACAAAAAGTTTTAATATTTGTTTTTTTTTAACATTTTTGGTTTCAAATTCTCACCCTCCCTCTCTATTCCCTCAATGAGAAGGCAAGCACTTTGATGAGGATTATACATGTGCAGTCATGCAAACCATTTCGATGTTAGCCATGTTGCAAAAGAAAACATAGACCAAAAAAGAATAATAGTTGTGGTATATCAGAAGAATTTATTCAGTCTTCTTTATACGTAAAGGAGATAATAAATAATAGCACTCACCCCCCAAGATTGTTGTAGGAATAAAATTATTCTGAAGTGCTTAGCATAGTGAGCACAATATAAATGTTGACTATTGTTATTTGTTTTTGGAACGTAATGACATAAATGATTTTCTAAGAAGACTAAGTTAAAATTTTATCCAACTGCATACATGACATCTGACTTGAGAAGGACTTGATGTGGGAAATGATTAATGTAGACCCCTGGTTAGTATTATTAAGTTGAGTTTGATTCCATAGGGGCATTGATTATTACTGTTGTACTTGTCTACTGATATACAGTTTGTCAATCTAGTGAATCCATTTGCTTAACCAATGCCTGATGAGTAAATGGCCAAGCCCAGTGTGGTGGGGGGTGACTCAATGGTATGGAAAGTGTCCCAGCTATTTTTTTATTATACTTCTACCGTTGTTATCCCTTGGCTAGGGAAATGGCCCTATGACACTTGGTCAACAGGTCCTATGATTATTTGACCAATGGGTAACCCTATCTTCTCATTGCAGGATCTGCCTACAAATCTATTCCTCAATCTATTGTCCAACATGGGACCAATGAAAGACCATCAGCTCTGGTATATTTGGATATCCTCTACCAGTTAATTTATCACAAGCATAAACTGAAGATTCTCCTGGAAGGTCAAAATACAGGTCTATCAACCAATGAGACTACATATTTTACTTTGCCTCTTCTATATCATCTGTACGTCAAGCTCTACAAAACTAAGCATTTAAGGAAAGGGGCCATCTCAGACTGTGAGGAAGATCTAAGGTCTTCATTAGAGGGAGCCATGGACCCTTTAATAAAGTGCTATTGGCTTGGATCTCTGCCTCATTTTCTTTTCTTGTAGATTGGGCAAGATTGAATCCCACATTGAGAAGTTTGGTGTTACATTTAAAAATAAAAAAACCCATGTTTTATTCTTCTAGTTTTTCTTGTATTGTAGAATTTGGGAGAATATCAGACATGTGATTGACCCAACTATGCCACTATGATGTCTTTTTCCAAAGATGATTAGGGAAAAGAACCTATATGTTCTAAAATATTTATATCAACTCTTTTTGTGGTGGCAAAGAACTGGAAATTGAGGGGATGCCTGTCAATTGGGAAATGGCTAAGTAAGTTGTGGTATATGGGCATGATGGAATTCTACTGTGCCAAATGTGGCCAAGATCAGAAGGAAAGCAGAAAATTGGCGTAAAAACCTTTATAGACAGTTTCTCAGATAAAGGTCTTATATCTCAAATCTATACACGTGTGTGTGTGTGTGTGTGTGTGTGTGTATGTGTGTATTTAAAAACTTCTATATAATGGTAGCCATCTCTGGGGGGGGGAAGAAAAGAAGGTATTTACATGATAAATCTATTATATATTTAAAAGGAATAGCAAGTTGTTCATAATAGATTTGCACTTGCATTGCAATCTTTTTTATTATTGTTATAGACATGCTTATCTCATTTCACAAATTAAAATAAAACATAAAATTTTTAAAAAGAAAAATTGTAATAATGAAGTATTTTTTGCATTAAAAGGTAGAATTCTTATGATTTAGTAAGAGTTTTGAGCCCCCTCCCCCAGAGTTGTGATCTAAATTTTGTAACTGTGCTTAAGTAGATAAAGTTATAATATCTTATCAACCATGTGGAAGAATTTATGTTGTGAAAGTCTAACTCTAAAACAATGTTATGGGGAGAAATTAAGATTGTCCTATATCCTATATGCATTGTTACCTTGAGAACTTGCATAGAAACTGTATCTATTTTAGCTACATCTGTTAAGACCTAGAAATGAGCTATATTTTGAGAGTCCCAAAGTTAACTCTGAGTAGGGACAATAAAAACCAAATAGATATAATTTGGGGACAACCTCTATAATATTGATCCAAGGAGTCCAACCAGCATTTATTTAGTGTTTTCTATGCAGAGTGCCAGGCCTGGAGTCAGGAAAGACTCATCTTCCTGAGTTCAAATCTGGCCTCACAGACACTTACGTGTGATTCTCGGCAAGTCATTTAACTTTGTTTGCCTTTGTTTCCTCATCTGTAAAATGAGCTAGAGAAGGAAATGGCAAACCAGTCCAGTGTCTTTGCCAAGAAAACTCCAAATTGGATCACAGAGTCAAACACAAGTGGAATGACTGAAATAACAACAACATGTACCAGCCACAGTACTTAGCACCAGGGTTACAAAGGAAGACAAAAATAGCCCCAGCTGGAGCGAAGAGAACGGGGCTTTAAATGTCAAACCTTTGCCTTTTGATCTAGAGGCAACGGGAAGCCCCTGAATCTTTTCAGCAGGGGCATGGCATGGTTTAGGAATACCAAGATGGCAGTTAAGTGGATGACAGATTAAAGATGAGAGAGAATAGACACAGGGAAGGCAATTAGGAGGCTAGTGCAATTGTCCAGGTGAGGGGACCTAAACTAGGGTGGTTGCTTATGAGAGAAGAAAATGGATGTGAGATAGGTTGTGGAGGTAAAGTCAATGAGATTTGGCAATAGATTGAATGGGGAGGGAGGTGGGAGTGAATGAAAGTGATGTCCTGAAAAGAAATAAGTAAGTTGGGAAGAGAGGTGGGTTTGGGGGAAAAGATAATGAATTCTATTTTGGATATATTAACTTTTGAAATGACAAAGGCAGTTAGTGTTGTCAAATGAAATGAGGTCAGGCTATGGTAGATTTGAAGACTCAAGATCACAGAGGAAGATTAAGTCAAGTACCTTGACTTGAAAATGAAAAAGTCAAATTAACAGTTTTTAAAAAAAAACCTTAAGTCATTTTTTTTCCTGTTCTCTTTTACATCATGTTGCAGAAGCAGAAGAGAAATTAACTAGATGCTTCTTTGTTGGGAATGGGGCTGCTGCTTAAAATACTCAGTTTCTATCAGTGACATTTGACAACCCTGGTTAAGAACAAATTAAAAGAGTCACCAAGACTAAGACAGAGACAGACTGAAGGAAGTTATAGGAAGGAACTTTACTTCAGTGTGGAACTTAGTAATATTACTACGAAAATCATGTTAATTTTCATGCAAAATCTTATTTTATCTTTCATATTTGGACTTCATCTAATTTTTTAAAATGTTTTTCATGACATCTTAATAAACTGTTTTCTTGGATAACAAAAAAATTTCACACAGTTCAGTCAGTATGCTACAGAGCTATCACCTCCTTCATATGTTCTCATTCTCTCTCCCTCTCTCTTTCTCTCTCTCTCTCTCTTCCTCCTTCCCTATTCTCAGGTGTACATATCCCTACATAAATTAATGTGAAATAAGAGCCATCTCATGGAGCATGCTCAGAGCTGCCTTTCCTGGTTCTGATCCACCACTTGTATTGGCCCAGCACTTGCCCACACAGAGGATGATGTGTGACTGACTACTTCAGGGCTACTAACCCAGCACTGAAAGGAATTGGCACTTTGGTATGACATAGCAAGCTTTGGGTGATCCTTTGGTCATCAACCTGCACTACAACATGGGCATGGGGGCAGGGTACTTCCTCATTTGAAAGGAGACACAACTTCTGACTTACTCTCTCCCATGAGGCAAGTAGTGATCTGTCTCTAGACTTGTGGGATGGGGGAGCGGACTTGCAGGAAATGAACTGTACTCTTCCTCCCATCCTGCAGTGGCTACTTCCATGTGGAACATGGGCTCAGTGTGGGCCCCTGGCTTCCTTTCCTTCTTTTTGTTTCCTTTCCCAAGTACGTTATTGAACAGCAGTCTCAAGATGGACATGTTTTGGTCTTGTCCAGGGGTTGTCTAATCTATTCTTAGATCACAGCCCCTTGGGCCAAATGGCTTCCTGAGGAGTCTGTAGCATCATTCACAGCTCTTCTTAAAAAGTGCATGTGTTTGGGGTGGTGGGAACAGGGGAAGGGGTATCCAGGTTGCTCAGCACAACCATATGGAATCTTTAGAGCTCAGGCCTGAAATAGAAGAAATAATAACTACCCATTCTAGCCTGCCTTTAGGTCAGAAATAGACAGTAGAGGGCCTAACCTTGACTCCCAAGCAGGAAGAAAGGTGAGAACCAAGCAAGCAGGAAAAAGGGATTCAGTAGATCATGTGGGTGCAAACAAAATGCTGCCAAATAAAAACATATCAGATCCCAGTGCTAGGATCCAGCAGAAGCCAGAGCAGCAATAGATTCACAGCTCCAAGAGGTCAGCTGGAGAGACCAGAGGAATCTAGGCACTTTTTCTATGTGATAGCAAAAAGGCTTTTTCCCTTTCCAATTATCGAGGTGGGCTGGTTTTTGTTCTTAGGTTATAGTGTTCAAATCAAATCCCATTTACCTAGCATAAAACCTTACTGGCTAGCAAAAATGCTAACCTGTGTTTACATTATACCAAGTTTATAAGTACAGAGAGAATAAGGGAGAGACCTTTCTTTACTGTAAAGAAGCAAAACGTTTGGTCTCCAGGAAATGATCTAGGGGCTTGGGGCTATCAACTATAGTACAAAAAGGGAGAACTTTAGTAGATTGTGCAAGCCTGGCACATGAATTCAGAATTCTGCTACTCCCAGGAATAAATCACAAGCCAGTTTAGAGTCAAGCTAGAGGGAGCAAAATGTGGGTGAGATCATTTTAATTCTTGAACCCACAGGTCCTGTTACCGGTATACCAGGCTCAAAAAGAAAGTCCCTCCCATGAAGCAGGAGAGAATGAAACAGGGGCAGCTAAGTGGCCGGATAGAGCACCGGCCCTGGAGTCAGGAGGACCTGAGTTCAAATCCGACCTCAGACACATAACACTCACTAGAGTCATTTAACCCCAATTGCCTCATTGAAAAAAAAAAGAATGAAACAAAAGTCATATCTCCCCAATTCAAGTTGTTGTTCATCCTTCTTTTCTGAAGAGGACCAATGATATCATGGGGCAATGTCCTGACTTATGAGTGAATTGGATTTAAATGAGGCAGAGTTTCACAAAATCATCAGCCTCACTCTCTCTTCTAGAGTCATCAAAGTCCAGCAGAAAGACAAAAGTCAGGATCACTGGTGATGGCCTAGGATGCAGTGGATGACTTTGGTGTCCTGAATTTCCAACCAAGCTCTAAGCCCTCCACAGTGTCTACTTTAGTTGCCTTCATGGCCATTGGAACAAATTGTTCTCAAGCACCCATTCCACTGGGGGAGAGGATAGTTTAGCCTGCCTTCTTCGCTATCACCATCAACTGCTACATTTTGATGGTGTTTTAAGGTTTACAAAATTCTTTGATCACAATAACCCTATAGCATAGGTACTCCTTCTCGGGTTATTCACACAAGGAAACTGAGGCTCCAAGGGATAAAGTGAATTTTCCACAAATCCACTGCTAGTAAGTGTTGAAGCTTGGATACAAACCTTCATCTCCTGATTCCAAGTCTTGCCTACACCATGCTCTGAGTTTCTCTGATGTTACCAAAACCTGCAAAAATGAACAAGGGGCCAAGATGATCTCTCTCCCAGAATGCACAAGGAGGAAACACTCAGTGGATGGAGCCAAGAGGCACAGACCCAAGGCTACTGTCATCTCCAATAGCTCTGGGGCCCAGTTACACTGTCTTTCACCCTCCTTCCAACTTCGTCTCTCAATCATGAATCTCCCACATGAGGACAGCTGATTCTCTCATTTTGATTGATTAATTCCTTGAGGAAACAGAGGGAATTCCTTCTGCCTCTGGGCCAGGAGAGTAGATTTAAAAGAGTGCATAATCTAAAGATGGTCAGGTTAGGTTTGACAAAAGGGTAGTAACACTGAAGGAAAATGAGAACACATTGATCTGGTCAGAATTCTCCACTAAAGCCACCATCCTGGGAGCCTGAGTTTCTATCCATCCAACCCTTTCTACCAAATTCTATCTCTTCCTTTCCAAGAACAGAGAATACATTACCTCACTCTGTACCATGCCTGGCCTTCCTTAGAATTTCCCGCAGTGACTCACCTGGGAAAAGAGGGTGGGCAGATTTCTGTTCACTTCTTCTGGTAGGTCTAATCTCTGGGGAAGGAGAGAAGAAGAAGAAAGATAACTAAATGAAAGCTACTGATGGAGATGGGTAGCTGGGTCACATAGAGGATAGAGCATCAGGCTTAGAGTCAGGAATACTCATCCTCATGCATCCAAATCTTGCCTCAGAAGCTTATTAGCTGGGTGACCCTGGGCAAGTCATTTAACCCTGTTTGTCTCAGTTCCTCAACTATAAAATGAACTGGCGAAGGAAATGGCAAATCATTCTAACATCTCTTCCAAGAATACCCCATATAAGGCCAAGAAAAGTCAGACTCAAGAAGAGAAAGGAAATATGAACAAGGAGAGCAGAGTCCCTTATCCTGTCCATAGGTCTCCCTCTTCTCTCCTTTCCAATGAATGCTAGAGTAAGAAAAGTCCCTCAGGCTAGTTAAGAGGAGAAATGGGGAGGGGTAGGGCAGGAGGACTGAAGCCCATATACCCTTCTTTTGTCACTAAGCATCATCTCTGGTTCATTTAGCCCAAATCAACCCCTCTCCATAGATCCCGTGGAGTAATAAACTCCTATTTATATAGCACTTTCAGGTTTATAAAGCACCTTCCTCCTAACAATCATGTGATGTAGGTAGAGCAAGTAGTATTGTCCATATTTTTCAGATAAGGAAATGGAAACTTAGAGAGGTTAAGGATTTGCCCAAAGTCACATAGGTAGGGGCAGCTAGGTGGCACAGTGGATAGAGCACCGGTCCTGAAGTCAGGAGGACCTGAGTTCAAATCTGGCCTCAGACCAAACACTTGACACTTACTAGCTGTGTGACCTTGGGCAAGTCACGTAACCCCAATTGCCTAAAAAAACAACAACAACAACAAAGTCACATAGCTAGTGTCAGTTCTAGTAATCAAACCCAAGTTTCTCCTGCTTCCCATTTCAGTGCTCTTTCCATGCTGCCAATCAAGGTCTAAGTAGAGCCTGAGGCATGATTGGTGGTAAAGTGGATAGGTCTCTAGTCCTGGAGTTAGGAAAACCTAAATTCAGACCATTAGCTGTGTGACTCTGGGTAAGTTGTTTAACCTCTATCTGCCTCAGTCTCTTCATCTGTAAAATGAAGACAATAATACCACCTACCTCCCAGGGTTGTTGTGAGGATCAAATCAGATAATGTGTGTAAAGCACTTAGTAGGCACTTAATAAATATGTGTTTCCTTTCTTGCTACTATGGAAAAAAAGAGAGAGAAGGTGAAACATTGATGATACTAAATACTACCTCTCCTTGGGCCAGGAGAGAATTATTGAGAAATTCCTCCCTTGCCTACAGTTCCATTAGCCCTGTTGGTTATTTCTGCCATCCAACAGTCTCTTTTATCCAACTCCATAAACAAACTTGTCCTCCGTACCTGGCTTTGCCCGCATCTGCCTCCACAGCTGAGCTCCAACAACAACAAGGATAGCAAAGATGAGGCCTATGCTCATAATTAGTAGCTCGACCTGCAGAGGTTCATGGGACAAGAGGTTGGGTCCAGGGGGTACTTCGGTTGGTAGCTCTGAAATGGAATAGAGTGTAGGTCTCACCAGAGAGAGGGTGCAGGCATTTTTTGAAAATAAGGAAAGCTTCAAGGGAGGAGAGCCATGGATCAATCATTTCTGTAAACTCTTTAAACCCACAATACCCCATATCTGGGGCACAAACCACACCCATGAATCAAAAGAAAAACTCCTGTCCTGGGATTCCTACCTATCCTCTCCAAGATCCCCTTCCAGGATGCCAAGTATCTCTGGAGCCGAATAGAACAGTATTCCTCCTCACGGACTTGAGGGAATTTCATTTGGAACCAGTCCTCCCATTTCTCCTTAATTCTCTTAGCCGCTGGATGGGTTGCAGTCCAGTTGAGTCTCTCCGGGTAAAAGGTCAGGAAGTCTTGCCCATCAAATTGGAACCTCCAGAACCCTCTGGTGCTATTGTTGCCCTGGAGCTTACACCCCAATGTGGCCTGAAGGGTGTGAGAGCCTGAAACCACCCACCCCTAAGATGAATAACTACTGCCCATCTTCACCTTGTTGCTTGGTGTTCAATTAGGGCACAGCCTTCTCCCTGATCCCCCAACCCACCCATACAGGTTACAAGGGGACTCAGATTGGGTCCTTTTGAGATTCTAAAATAGACTCCATGGGGAAGGGAGAAGGGAAGGTCTGACATGGCCCAGTAGGCCCATCGTCCTATCCCTGCCCCAGTCCCCATCTCCCATAGCCTTCACCACCACTCTTCCCATACTTCTATCCTTCATACTCACCATCACTGCTGTCACTCTGGTAGTTCTGTCTCAGAATGTCTTGAAGGGTCACTCTCAGCTCTTTCCCCATCTCTTCAAGGTCCTGGGTCACCATGTCCCAGACTTTTCTCCCTTCCTCTGTATCATTCCATGGTTTTTGCAGCTCTGCCCTTCTACTCTCCCCATCATAGTGAAGGAAGAGTTGATCATTTATATAGCCAAGGGCCATGTAGAGAGGTTCCCTGGGTTCTGGCTGGGACACAACGATAAGATCATATTGAAGAGAGGCAGGCCCTAAGACATAAAAAGACATAAGGGTCAGCATTTTCTCCCAATAGCTCACATTTACTCCCATTTCTGATTGCATTCTTTTGTCCTTCCACCCTTCCCAAATTAATCTATATTTTCATCCTAGTTGGATTCTAGTGGGGTATGGGTACTGGATCAGTGATTTCATTGGTGTAAAGAGAGGAGACTCCTTCTAGCATCTTCTATGCAATTTATAGTATAGTCTTTGAGTTGTCTACAGCACTGAGAGGTGCCAGGAGCACTAGAAGGACCAGAATTTAACAGTACCTCTGCTGTCAATGGACACAGTGCACTTTCTTTTTTTTTGTCCATAAAGAACACAGAAAAAAAAAGTTAGTAAGATGAAAATTTTTGTTTCAAAGGAATTTTTTTTTTTGCATATATTGAGACCTTGGTCTTTCAAGTGCTATGTGACTTGCCTAGGCAATATGTGTCAGAGGCAGAATTTTAACTTATAGCTTCCTAGCCCGTTCTCTATCATACTGCGTCTCAGCAGCCTAGTGGGGATAATCAATATTTTCTAAACACTTTTTAGGGCAGCTAGGTAGTACAGTGGATAGAGCACAAAGCCTGGAGTCAGGAATACCTAGGTTCAAATCCAGCCTCAGATATTTACTAGTTAGCTGTGTGACCTTGGGCAAGTCACTTACCTCTGTTTGCCTCAGTTTCCTCATCTATAAAATGAGCTGGAAAAGGAAATGGCAAACCACTCCAGTATCTTCTCCAAGAAAACCCCAAATGGACTCATGAAGAGTTGGACATGACTCAACAACAACAAAATACTTTTTTTTAAAAAACAAGTAACCGTTTTATCAGTGTGGACACTTTCCAAATAGATGCAAAGTGATCAGCCTTTCACCTTTAGAAGATGGTCTCCATGAGCTGCCATTTCTTTAAAAAAAAATTTGTCACCTGCTAATGATTTTAAAATTTCCTATTAGTCTCTAGCTCCTTTAGCCCTACCAAATAGTCCTACCTTTCCTTCCTGGGGGAGTGGAGGTGGGGAAAGGGGAAAGAGGAGATGTCTGAGGGTCTACTTGGCCCCTCATTAGCAATCTGATACTAGAAATAGGCCTGATACTAGAGTGAGGAGGGAGCTGGGTTTGAACACTACCCTGTGTGGAGGAATACTGTTTTATTTAACTCTAGAGACAGCTGATGGTGCTGGAAACACAGCACTGGGCCTGGAATCTGTAAGTTTTAAGTTCAAATATGACCTTGATTGGGTTATGGACCTGGACTCTTAAAGGAAAAGACTTTGTCTCTAGAAGCAAGCCAGTCCCTGAACTTTTCAGCTGCCCAGATCACTGGCATACGGCCCTAAGGCATATGGCCCACCCCAGCCCATCTTGATTACTTAATTGCCTTACTTGATACTACTTAATCCCATCTACATCTTTTCAAGGTTGGACCTGGCCCACCCCAGACTATTTACCACTTCTTAATCACATCAAAATCTTGTCATTTACCCTTTTTCATTTTATATATATATAAAACTATCAGTCCCATCCTCATCAAGCTGCAGATTTCCTAAGAATCTAGCCTGCTCCTATTGGTGTTACAATAAACCTTGCTCTGACTGAAAGAAGGCCTGAGTGCTGGAATTCTTTCCAGGCAGACTCTCCTTGTACCCTTAAACTTCGGGGTTCCCAGCAACCCCAAACTGTGTCAGCCTTAGACAGTTACTAGCTATGTGGTCCCAGGCAGGTCACATTCTTAACTGTAAAATAGGGATAATAAATAGCGTATTTATTAATAATAAATTATAATAATAAATAATAATGTGTAATATATATAATATATAAACATATAAAATAATATTAATAATAAATAGCACTTATCTCCCAGGGTTGTTGTGAGGATCAAATGAGTACAGGACCTAACACACAGTGGGCACTATATAAATGCTTATTTCCTTCTTCATTTTTCTATGGAAATACTAGGCATATTTGGAAAGGACAGGTATTCACTTACCTCTTGGAATCTGTTTGAATTTACCTGGTCTACTCTTGATTATAGACACAGAATATGTCAATACTTCCTTAGCTTTGACTATATACATGTTTGTAATGGGGTTTTGTTTTTCTTGCTTTCTTATGGGAAGGAGGGAGGGGGGAGTCAGAGGAAGAGAAGGCAGATGACTTGAAAATAAAATAAAATTTAATTTTAAAAATACCTTTTGTGAGGGGCAGCTAGGTGGCACAGTGGATAGACACTGGCCCTGAAGTCAGGAGGACCTGAGTTCAAATCTGGCCTCAAACCAAACACTTGACACTTACTAGCTGTGTGACCTTTGGCAAGTCACTTAACCCCGATTGCCTCACCAAAAAAAAAAAATACCTTTTGTGAAAATAAGTTTAATATGAATGTATATGTTGAGCCTATATCAATTTATACACCATCTTGGGGTGGGGGGAAGAGAGAGATGGGGAGAAAATTTAGAACTCAAAATCTTATGGAAGTGAATGTTGAAAACTAAAAATAAAGAGATAAATTTATTTTAAAATACCTTTCTAGCTTCATAGGACCTCCTTGAGCATGAATGGCAGTCTGACCACATTCACCATGCTTCCATCCACATTCCTGCCACACACCAAGCCCCCAGTCTCACCAACCCTAGCCCAACAACCATTTTCTTGCTACATTCATTAGCCTTTTAGCCATACTGACCAGCACTACTCCCTAACCTTTGAGAATTCATAATCGAAGCTTGTTCCAGAGAGAGAGAGAGAGAGAGAGAGAGAATGCACCTCTCTTTGCAGAGATGGTGGTGGTGGTGGGGAATGAATGTGGAACATTGCATATATAATCAACTACCATTAATATGTGGGTTAGTTTTGCTGATCTTCTCTCCATTTCCCTTTATTTTTTGTTCTTTTGTAAAAAATGTAATTATTTTGAACTTAAATACTAAAACTTAAATATACAATAAGATAAAAACATTATAAACTTAAATATTAAAACTTAAATACAAAATGAGAAAGGAAAAAAAAGGCATTGCCATGCTTACAGCAGAACGTAAGAGAGGATTCAAAATATACAGCAATAAATTATATTTCATTCTTTTTAAGTAGGAATGGCAATCTCAAGTAGGGAAGAGGAGATATATTTTTGAAAATGAAGGTGATATAAAACAAAAGACATCAATAAAAATTTAAATTAAACAAACAAAAAGAATGCAAAGTTAGATCCATACTCAAATAATGCTTGAGAGCAGGACCTAGAAAGAGGAATAGATACTAAGAGTCATTAAAAATAAATTTTAAAACTTCAATGAAAAACTTGACAAATAAGGTTTTGTTCCCAAGTATATGTGCTTATATGTGAAATATAGCAACTTCCCCCACATTGGTTATCATTTATTTCTCTTTTTTTTTTACTTTTTTTTTTGTGTGTGTGAGGCAATTGGGGTTAAGTGACTTGCCCAGAGTCACACAGCTGATGAGTGTTATGTGTCTGAGGTCGGATTTGAACTCAGGTCCTCCTGACTCCAGAACCAGTGCTCTATTCACTGCGCCACGTAGGTGCCCCATTTTTTTCTTTTTTTTTCTTTTTTAAGAAATATTAACACCATAAAACCCCAGGAGCATTTCCATTTAGGAAAGGGAAAGGAACAAGCATTTTATCAGTGTCAGGCACTGCACTATGCTTTGCAAATATTATCTCAATTGAGCCTCACAACAATCCTAAGAAGTAGGAACCATTATTATCTCCATTTTACAGATGAGAAAATTGAGACAGGGGTTAAGTGACTTGCTTAGGGTCACTCTTTAATTGAATTAGAAATTAGGCCTAGAAGTCACACAGCTAATAAGTGTCTAAGGCTGGATTTGAATTCAGATCTTCCTGACTCCAAGCCCAGGGCTGTAGCTGTAGCATACTTATTCCTTTTTTTTTTTTTGGCATTGCCATCCATATTCCCTGCCTTCTCAATTAAAAACAAGATAAGTATGATCAAGCCAAACCAACCCAAACAGTGGCCATGTCCAAAGATACATATCTTCCTCCACACTTTGATTCTATTACCTCTGTCTGGAGGCTATTTCATCCTAGCTCCTGTGGAGGTGTGACAGGTCCTGGCCTTGATCAGATATCTGAGACCTTCTAAAGTTGTTTTTCTTTATTTCTGCAACTATAGGTTTCTGCCACAAACCAAAAAACTTTCCTTAGGGATGCTAGGCAGTGCAGGAGTCAGGGTACACCTGAGTTCAAATCCAGTCTTAGACATTTACTTATCAGTACTATACTGTGTAAATCGGTTAAGCTTTGTCAGCCTCAGTTTACTAAACTGTGAAATGGGAATCATAATAACATCTACCTCCCAGGATTATAGTGATATGTCACTTAGTAGGCTCTTAATAAATGTTTGTTTTTTTCCTTCCTCAGGCTATATTCCAAACAGGCTTCTTTATGGCCTGCAACAACCCACAATGCTCCCCCCCATCCTCCCCCCCCCAAAAAAAGAAAAGCCTAAAAGTACCCAGTGTCACTTTTTGAAATTCAGTTTCACAACTATTGAAAGCTCCCTAATAACCCTCCACTTGGAATGTAACACCTTTTCAAGGTAACAAAGAAACCTTGGAAATCATTTCAATGATAGTCAGGAAATGTGAATCCAGATTCTATAGCCAGTCTAGAGGGAAGAAAAGCCCCTAACACACACACATACACACACACACACACACACACACACACACACACACACACACA
>NW_020954589.1:6489527-6508939 GCF_900497805.2 Vombatus ursinus
GCTCCTACAAACAGGTTTTGTTGGTTTTTTTTTAATACCATTTCTCTTATTCTTGTATTCCCTGTGATCAGGTAAACACACAGCTCAGTGGCTACTGTGTTTGAAAAGCCAGTCTCCATGTGCACCAAAATCTTGGGAGTAAAGGAGGCTACTGTAGAATTATCCAGTAAGAATGACAGTAAACTTAAAGGGTCATCTAATTCAATCCCTAACTAAAGCATGAACTCTGTTGTGAAGATATGACTGGCTTACTAATACCATTCTTTCTTCAATATTGTTCTTCTTAAATTAAAAAAAAATCCTCAATTTTTAAAATGCCAGAATTTGCTATAAAAAGTATTTGAATTTTTACCTAAAGTTTAAAAATATAGACATCTTCATAGTCTCTCTTTTCCTCATTCTCAATTTTATTTTAATCAAGGAAAAAGAAAACCCTCTACTTTAGAATGTGTTGATTGTAAACTTACTGTCATGGAGCAATATCCCCATCTTGTGGCATTTAAGAATATTGCTGATACTGACTTTCATTAGGAAAAGGATTTTTCAGTTGTGGAAACCAAGGCTGACAGAGGTTAAGTAACTTGCCTAAGGCCACACAGCTAGTCTGAGGCTAGATTTGAACTCAGGGCTTCCTGGCTCCAGGTTCAGGGTGGGGGTCTATCTACTGCACCACCTAGCTGCCTCTAGAGAAGATGCAAGGAGAGCTCAGGTAGGCTATAGTAAAAAGTTCATACATTTCCCCTCTCATTCCAGCTTGGCCACCTGAGTTCATGGAGAATCCCCAGCCTGTGAAGCACACATCCCAGCCATCTAGGTGAAGCCCTGGAAGTGTCTCTGCTCCTAAGGAAGAAGGGTCTGCCTGCCTGTCCCCTTTCCAGGTGGCCTAGATGGTGTTCAGAGACCAGGCCAGGGAACATAGGGGTAGGGGTGGGGGTGGGGGTGGGAGTGGGGAGGGAGCTGGATAGAGAATGAATGACTGCCCACCTGCCTGCCTAAGGAGGAACATGCCCTGGGAACTGACAGGGGTAAGGAGAATGGTGGAGGGAATAGAAGCTACAGGCATGTTAGACAGCCTTGGGTCTCATATTTCTTTCATGTGCAATGATGGGTCATCTTGTTCATGGCATTATGGAGACCTCTGGCCTAGATGATCTACAAAGGCCCTTCCTAGCACCAAAATTCTACCATTTTGTATAAAACCTGTTTAAACACCATGCTGGAGACCCAGGAAAAACATGCTGTGAATCAAAAAGACAGACCTTACCCAAATGGGGCAAAGTGGAAAAATAAACAGAAAGACTTCTTACAGAAAAACAAGGGAACCAACCAAGTGTGGTAGGCCAGATGTAAAGTAGGAGCTAGGGAAGAAGGTGTTTGAGGAAGATCTTGCAGAAGATTAAATGCCAATAATAAAAGATATGTGATGAACACTGTATAAAACATTTGCCAAAGAATTAACAAATGCTCTGAATTTTGCAGCAAACTGAATTCTTTGTCTAGTATTGGGAGGCCATTCATACTCTTTCTTCTAGAGCCTTCTATCCTCCTCTCACCCCTCCCCCAATCTTTTCCTAAAATAGAAACTAGTATAGCCTGGGTGTGTCTATAACCCAAATACAATGGCAATATAGCTCACGGATGTGGCATCTAAATTGACATATCTATAACCTTCTCCTCCCCCTGTTCTTCCTTCCCCTCCTCCTCCTATCCCTTTCTCTCTCCTTGCCCTCCCTTTCTTCTCTCTTTTCCTCCTCTCTCACTTCTCTGTCCTCTCTTTCTGTCTTATATCTGTTCTCTGTCCTGTCTTTCTCTTCTTCCTCTCCCTCTGGGTTCTTTACTCATTCCAACCCACCTCAAACTGGCAGGTTTGGGGATGGGGAAAAGCAAGCTCATGCTGTTACTACTCACTTTCAGAATCCTAAGAGTAATCCTGGTGGAGGTGGGGGAGAGGGATATACTTCTACTGCTAGCCACCACCCTGAGCCCCCACTGCAGAAACTCTTGACTCATGCAGATGAGTATCTTCCCTGTAACTTGGAAAGTGACATGGAGCACTGAGAGATTAAGCTCAAGATGACACAGACAGTCTGTGTCAGGGACAGGACTCAAACTCAAGTCTTTCAGGTCTCAGGACCAGCTTTCTATCAGCTGACATGCTGCCTCTCTTTCTCAGAGATATCCTTGTAGACTCTGGCAAGAATCATATGTAAATAAGCTGATTAAAACAAACAATGGCTTGATAGCAGCCCTAGTTTCTCTGCTCACTCAGGCCCACATCACCAACTGATTGTTGGACATTTCAATCTGGATATCCCATATGTATATCAAACTCAACACATTCAAAACAGAACTCATCACACACACACACACACACACACACACACAGAGCCCTACCCTCTTCTGAACTTCTCTATTACTGTCAAATAAGCCTGCCATCCTTCCAGTCACCCAAGTTTAGAACTTGATATCTTTTTTTCCTGTGAAAGTTTGTAACTTTTATTATTCATTCACATTTATCTGTCTATAAACAAACAATAAGTTCATTACAGTATCAATATCTAAACAAGGAAGTAAATGCACGAGGTATATGTCAAGGATCTTAAGTTTATTCTGCTTTCCCCTTCATGTTACACCATTATTAGTAACTATGGAATCTCAACAGTGCTCTCTACTCTCTGTACATATGAAAGCCGGTTTTTGGATTTATGGCTTATTTGCAACGTTAGTTTCCACTAAAGTCCTACTCTGATATGTCATTGCAACATAGAAGTGACTGGATTCTTGAAAGTTTCCATTTGTAAAGTTTAAGAACTTATCTCTCTCAATATTATTACCTTGTACTCAGGTACCATGATACTCTTCCAGCAATGTGTGCTGTACACAATGTATCAAAAGGAAGTCATTATAACAAGACTGGTCTAATTGATCAATTAATCATTGAACATTCATTAAGTGACTACTGTGAGGTAGATGTTCAGGACACAAATACAAAATAAGGCATTTCCTGCCATCAAGGAGGTTACATTTCTACCAAATGGGACTGATAATCATTTTTGATATTTACTTTCTTGCTTATCTCATTTATCCAATTAGTTGGTTTGGTAAATCTTGTTATTTTTTTCTCTATAACATCTCTAGTATATATACCCTTTTCTCCACAAATCCAGTCTATTGTGAAATCTTATCATTTTTATTTTCACAACATCTCTTATATGTCCCCTTCTGTCTACTCACTCTGGCACCACTTTGGTTCAGGTTCTCATCACCCCTCTCCCAAACTATTACAATAGCCTACTAATTAGGAGGCTAATTCCAGTCTCTCCCCACCACAATCCATCCTTCACTTAGCTGCAAGAGTGGTTTTCCTAAAGTGTGCATCTCCCCATGTCACCACCCTGCTCAATAAACTCCATTGGATACCTACCTACAGGATCATATATAAAATTAATCTTCTGTTTGTCATTTAAAGCTCTTTACAACCTGATCCCTTTCTACTCTGCCAATATACACCCTCCATGTACTCCATGATCTAGTCATTCTATACCACTTGTGTTTAGAAAGCCCTCCCTCTCAACCCTTGACTCTTAGAATCCTGGGTCTTCCTTTAAATTCTTGGCTTAAGCATCACCTCCTCCAGGAAGCCTTTCTTGGTATCCTCAGCTGCTAATGGTCTTCCCATGAAGCTTACCTTTCTTCTATTCTTTATCATGTATATTTTGATTTATATAAGTTTTCTCCTCTGTTAGATTGTGAGGGCAGAGACAATTTTTTTTTTTTGCTTTTTCTTTGAATCTACAGTGCTTAGCACAATGCCTGGATAATATTAAATATTTAATAAATGCATGTTGGTTAATATATAAGCATATAAAATAAATACAAAATTATTTTCAAAAGAAAGGTACTGAGGAGAAAAAGAAAAGAAAAAAGAAAAAGAAAGCTGAGGAGAAGGGCACACAAATCAGGAATGGTTTAATATGGAAAATTGTATCTGAACTGGGTTTTGAAGGAAACAAAGGATTCTAAAGAGCAGAGGTGAGGAGGGTATGTAATTCAGATATAAGGGATAGTCAGCACAAAGGTAGAGGTGGGAGATGGAGTGCTCTGTGTGAGAAACATCAGGGAGGCCAGTTTGGCTGGAACACCAAATACAGGAAGTGAAAAAATGTATGATGAGGATTTTTCTGTTTCATTCTCCTCTTAGGGGTTGGGGGAAGTAGATTGTTTCATTATTCTCTTATGAGTGAACCTTTCCTGGGTTCTTTCCAAGATGTTGACTTCACTTTGGGTTCCCACCACATCCTATTGGCTCATGCATTGCAAAAGTTTGTGCAAATGTTCTTAGAATGCTTTCATGCCATCATGCTGGAACGTGAGTAGGAACAGGGTTAGATTGGAGAAGCTAAGCAGAAAATGACAATCTGGGTGTTGTCCCCTACTGGGGGGAAGACAGGACCTGAAGAACCCGAGGTCAAATCGGTAGCTGAGGATTCCAAGGTATCAACTATAATGGCAGGAATCCAAGAGGTCAAGTGAAATAATGTCTTGGCCACCAGTGAGCAAAATGCAGGAGCCGTGAAGCACAGAACTTTCCCCACAACTGCCGGGAACATCTCCAAGATATCAGGCCCTAGCATAAACAATCTATGGGTTTGAGTATCAGAAGCACCTTTCCCAATTTACAAAAAAAAAGTAAGCAAATAAGGCTGATTCCAGAACTGGAACTAGAAGTCGGCAGATAGCTGCCTAGGGAACAATACACAGAGATTTGTACCACATGATGAGACATGAGGAAGGATGCATTTAAAGATGACTTGTATATGCAAAGGAATCTTAGCTCTCATCCATGCAGATGTAGGTCACAACCTACCCACATCTGCCCATGTGACTCTTACCCACATCTTCCCACCAATTCACCACAGGGTCCTCTCAGTGTGCTGGAGCCTTCCTCATTTTTTTGAGATACAAAGGATGCCAGAGGGTCACCCAGGCTGAATGAACGAATGAAACATTTATGTGTGAAGCACTATGCTAAGCACTGGAACTGCAAAGAGAAAGACCAGACGGTCTCTGCTCTCAAGGGCCTCACATTCTAATAAGGGAGACAACAGGTAAGGAAGGTTTCAGCGGCAAGTCAGACGGAAAGGTTCCAAAGTTCTTTGGGGGCAGCACCAAAGCAGATGCTAATGCTTCTTCTTTAATGTCATCTACACTGATAAAATCATATCAGTTTCTGACGTTGAACTCTTTGGCAGTGCCAGGGGTTTTGGTTTCAAGAATTTTCATTTCTGGGTCTTCAGTAGCTGTGGCTGCAGCACTTGAAGAAGCAATTGCCACTTCACATCTCCACAGAGATGCCTTCCCAGGATGATGCCATAGGGCACTGGGCCAGAAGCATTGCTATTTCCAAGGCTCTTGGGTACAGGGTTCTGGACTGTCTCCATCAGGGTCTGAGGGGAGATGGTGGTGGTGTTTTGACCTGTCTGACCTATTCATGCCTGTCTCTCCCTCAGTATGCCTTGAGGCTTTAGCCAGGCTGTGCAATGGTTATCCCTCATTCTCCTAATTCCAAAGTGGTCAGCCAAAAAAATATAAATGCATTTATTTGTCCTTAATATAGTGTAACATTAATTTTTGTTTTGCAAATGCATATTTTAATTCCAAAAAAATTCAGCCCTTCATGGCACATGGATATTTGTTTTGTAGTGGGTCAAGTCAACTTGCTACAGTGGGGGCTGGATATCTTCTCTAGACAGTACAATACAGCTGGAGCACAATCACCAAAACTTACCTAGGGCACTCAAGTGTCTTAATCAAAATGCTTCATTGCTCTCAGAGGGTCTACTATTCTGGTTCCTTGGATGGTTCCCAAGGCTTCTGAAATTAAGGTGGAATGGGCTAGGGACTTGAAGTGAATAAAAGCATTAAGGGAGTATTCATCCTGATATATTCAGCCTCTAGTTAATAAGAGTATAGTGGGAAAGGCCAAGAAACAAGTGGCAAAATCTAAAATACCCAGGTTGGCCAACAAGGATCTATTAGCAATGAAGCTAGATATAGTTGCCCTCTCATTCTGTCTCTCTTTTAAGTACCAACCCGCGTCTGGTTTCTACTAGATCTCAAGTTTCACAGTCTCCTGCTAAAGTCCCAGGTCCAAAGTTAACTACCAGAGATTCCACCTCTTCTTCTAATATGTCAGGTATCCAGGGAGCACTCCTTTGCCTACCTAGAGGGGAGGAACTGTGGTGAACTAAACTAATTCAAGCTGAACATTTCTTAGCACTCCCATGTCCAGATTGATCCTATGCCTGGGTAATTTCAAGGGTTAACTCTAGGAGAGGAGTGATCTTGAAGCACAACTTCATAGATGTTTTATATGTTCATTAGGTATTGTTCTCTAGTTACTACATGCTATTTGTTTGGTTACTGATTCTATGCCAAGGAAACATATTCCATGCAGGATCCAAGCTTGTATGCTTGCTTCTAACAAAGCTAAAGACTCACTGACCTACAGCTAATACCAGAAAGGAGATGAGGGTTTGCCAGAGGGTGGGACCCAAGAGGGAAGCTCTAATTGGTCTATCCACCAACTTCATATCCCTTCACAACAAGCCCAGTAGTGAGAGGCTGGGGACTCTCTGGAAATCATAAAAAATAGCACTTACTCAATACTTCCACCAACAGGGAGTGTACAAACCACCAGAGTGTGCATGGAACTGTTCTGTAGCTGGCTGTCGATACTACCTGGCCCTTATATGATGAAGGAAGGAGGGGACAAAAGGAGATGTGGAAGAAAGACTAGGAAAATGAAGAAATTGAACCCAATCTTCCATTTAGGACATTTTAATAATGCATCTTACCCCCATGTCCTCACTTTACACATCCCCTCCCTCCAATCTCCCAGCTAGAAAATTGCTCCAAGAGAGAAGAAAAGGGTTAACTGGCTTGCCTGACTGAAGATGTCTATGTGAAACCCTTTTTGGAAGTTCTGAGAATAGTATCTGATATGACTGGCCAGGAAGTCTGTGTACTCTGGGGAGCATATTTGGGTAGCTCTATAGGCCACTCCAACCTCACATCATCCCAGTTTAGCCAGAGTGGGAAAGAAGTACAGAAGTCTCCTGGCTCTAAGTCCCACAGTACCTACCAGTTCCAGGCAACTTGTACCCAGGCAGCTCTACCTCTAGGGAGCTTTTAGGGATGGGATATGGGATAGAAGGGATCTTATGCTTTTTTTTTTTGCAACTTCATATCACAGCTGCAGAATTTCCCAATTTCCTTCCAGCTCTGCTATATTCATTATTTTCCTTAGTGTACCCTACTCAGGACCTCAACCTCCAGTCCCCCTACCCCAACTGAGCACCCCAGGTGACCCTAAGACCATGGCCCAGTATTCTTCAATCAATATTTATGTTCACAGATTTCAAAGGACATAAGAAAGAGGCCCCTTCCCTGATTCACAGCAAAAGTAAAGTCAGAAGGAAAAAACATCACCCAAACCCTCCCTGCCCATTACCTGCAGTTTCTTCCAGTTGCCACCCCTGTCCCTCCAGTGCCTCTCCCCATAGTCCCCACTGTAGAAAAGGAGCAGCCTATCCTCAGACTCACAAGCCTGGGTTTCCTCCCACGTTCCTAGCAGCAGCAGCAGCACCAGCAATAACCCAACGGAAAGATGGGCCTGCTGTGTCTCCCTTCTCTCCATCTCTACCTCAGGATCACCGACCAGGATTCTTCAGCCTGGGTTTCTGTTCACAGATTTCAAAGGGCATAAAGGAGAGGCCCTTTCCCTGGGTCCGTGGAGGAAGTAAAGTCGGAGGGAAAAAAAAATTAGTCAGAGTCAGACTCTCCTGGGCACTTGCCATGGAACTAAATGCCTCTTTTCCATTTGTCTTTTTGTTTTCAAGCAAAAAGAAGAAGAAGAAGAGGATTCAGGGGAGAGAAGAGAAACAAAAATTTTATGGGAGTCAACTTGAAGAGACCAAGAAGGCGGGTCCAGGGCAAATGGAAGAAATTCAATAATCCAGTACTTGTCCTGCCAGTTTGCCCAGCCCCACCCCTCAGCCATTAATGTCTGATGCCGCTGCTGGGCTAAATGCAGTTCCTCCCACTTCCTTTCTTCCCTTCTGGTAAACATACCACACCTTCAGCCAATTCAACAGGACCCAAACGCAGGAGAAGGGAACTACTCACTCTTTCAGGGTATGATAGATTCTGGCCACCAACAGGTAGCTAGAAATCCAATGGGATTTCTCCTTTTTTCTCTTCAATTTCCAATATCTTCCTCCCCTTCCCTTCACTTTTGTTCATTGCTCTTACTCCCTTTCTTTCTCTCTCTTTTTCCTATTCTCCCCTACTCCAGCCCACTCATTTTCCCCCCAAGCTCAGCAAGGATTTTGAGCTCACAAAGACCTAGGTCTAATTTTGAGAACTGATATCAGAGTCATTTTCTCCTTTTGGTTCATTGTCCCCCACCTAGAATTAATCTAGGAGCTCCAGAATAAAGTTTAGGCATAATTCATATCTAAAATTTCCCCAAAGTGGATAACAAGGGTCCTGACTCCCAGACAATTACTTAATGTACAATATGAACATTGAGTGTTGGACAGACTTTATTTCCTCCACCATAGGAAATGCACAAGATGAAAAGGATCCTCAGGAACTCATGAACAATCAATCAATAAACATTTATTGTCAACTATGTTTGAGGCACTGAGCTAAGTGCCGGGGGCTACAAAGAGAGGTAAAAGACAGTCTCTGCCCCCAAGGTGCTTACAATTTAATGGGGGAGACAACAATATGTAAACAAATATAGAAATGTCAAGAATTCAAATAGGCCATTAGATACACCAGTCCCCTGAACAAATATTCCCCCATTCACCTCTCACCTGCACCATCTGAGCAATTTGCAGCAATAACACGGTGGGTCAGCAAAATCCAGATCTGCTGATCCTTGGTGACATGGCTTTAGTCTTTTAGCTTCAGGCAATCATCTCTGGAAAATCTTTAAGAAGCATGCTGTCAAGGAAATCTAGCTCAGAGAGACTGGGGTTAACTCTCAAACACAGGATTACCCATGAGGCAGCCCCTTAAGGTTCCCAGGTTGATTTAGCTTCATGGTAGCAGTTTTGCAAACAAGTCTGCAAGGCAGCCTTCCAAAAGGCTTGGGAAAAGGAAGCTGCCTGACCTTCCTCCTCCCACATCTGGGAGGTCTCTCCTATAACGGGAGATAGAACCTTCCTCAGTCTCTGGAATCTCAGGTTGTGCTTCCCCTTATCAAGCTTTATGTATACATCGAGGTGACACCGTGGATAGACTCACCTTCCAGAGTTCAAATATAGCCCCAGACACTTACTAGCTGTGTGACCTTGGACAAGTCATTTAACCCTGCTTGCCTCAGTTCCTCATCAGTAAAATGAGCTGGAGAGAAGAAAATAGTAAGCCACTCCAGGATCTTTGCCAAGAAAACACCAAATAGGGTCATAAAGAATCAGAAATGACTGAACAACAATTCTTCTTCTGGGGCACGGTGTTCAAACTGAAGTGTACTACTGAGTATTCTGTAGTCTCTCCCCGCACTCTCTCACCTCTGGGCACTGCTGCCTGGAATGCACTCCTCTGTCTTGACCCAATGCAAGGGCTATCTCCTCCCCGATAAAAGTTCTTCCCAACCACTAGCTAAAAATAATCTCTCTCTCTTTCTGCTTTCCTGCTATAAGAATAAAGCCTTATCTTGTTCTGCCCGGCATAGTTGCTTGTTTACATTTCTTTCACTTTATTAACTCTTGAGAGCGCATTATGTATTGTTTCCATTTTTGTAGCCTAAGCACCTAAGCACAGTACCAAAGTGGTTACTTAATAAGATGTTCCCGTGGGAGCAGGGGATCTATTCTGTTCCCTCTGGTTCCTCTATTTGCCTCTAAGCATGATTCACTCTCACTGACTCAATGTGAACAGTGGTTCCTTATAGCAGCGATCGGCATTCTCCCCATATGTTACAGCGTATGACCTTGAGGCTCAAGGGCCAGTACTATGCAGGGAGGGGGAAGCACCTATAGCTTCTCGCTCTTGATAGCCTCCTACATATCTCATATTAGTGTTTCAAGTGCTGAGGAGGAAAAAGAAGAATGGGAATGAGATCAGTCTGTCAATCAATAAACATGAAGTGCCATCTATGTACCAGGTATATTGCTAAGTATTGGGGATGTACAGAAAGGCAAAAGATAATCCCTAATCTCTCATTTTTTGTAAATTTTTTTATTTTAGACTTAAATACAAAATGAGAAAAGAAAAAAAATTGCCATATACATAGCAGACCATGAGAGAGGATTCAATATAAAACAGTAAATTTCCATTTCAAGAAAACCTATATAATAAATACTGCACATAGTTTTTAAAGCTGCCCAGCTTTCCTTTGTTTCCTTGTTGGTTTTCTTTTGCTCTCAGCTGTACATTTTTTAACTTTATTCCCCTCCCCCACTCTAAAGAAGGCTACAATCAAGTGTGGAAATATATACATGGATATCTATAAACATACTCATATATACATATATACACTCATACACATGTAAGACTGTACTATGCTTATTTCTTCCTATCATCTGTTTCTCTGAAGGTGGATAAGTCCAAGTCTTGCCATGTTTTTCTAAATCAACCAGTTCATCATTTCCTATACCACAGCAATATTCCAACCCAATCACACCCTGAGAGATTGTCCATGAAAGTTTTCCCCAATTTTCTGCATTCCTTCTGTTCTTGGCTACATAGGTTTTATTCATATAAGAAAATTTTAATTTAAAATAATCAAAATTATCCTTTTTACACTTCAACAATGCTTTCATCTTATAATATAATTCAAGGTCTGATACTGCTGAATCTACTTCCTTTACATCTTTTTCTCCTTGGTTTCTTTGAAGTTCCTGACTTTTTGTTCTTCCAAATGAACTTTGTTATTATTTTTCCTAACTCAATAAAATTGTTTTTCAGCAATTTAATTGGGGTGACATTGAATAAATAGATTAGTTAGGTAAAATTCTCATTTTAAAAATTATATTGGCTTTGCCTACACATGAACAATAAATATTACTTCAATTATTTAGATCTGAGTTTATTTGTATAAACAATGTTTTATGTTAATGCTCATATAGTTCCTGTGCCTGTTTTGGCAGGTACACGTTCAGGTATTTTAGACTGGCTAGATATTTTAAATTGTTTCTTTCTGACCATTTGTAGTAATTTTTCCTTGATCTGATAGTTCTGAAATTTGACTATAATGTTTCTTGGAGTTTTTATTTTGGGATCTCTTTCCTGAGGTGCCCAGTGGATTCTTTCAATGCCTTTTTTGCCCTCTGGTTCCAGGACATCAGGGCAGTTTTCCTTGATAATATCTTGAAAGATGCTGTACAGTTCCTCCTTTTGATTATGGCTTTCAGGTAGTTCAATGATTCTGATATTGCCTCTACCAGATCAATTTTCCAGGTTAGTTGTTTTTCCGCATGAGATATTTTACATTTTCTTCCATTTTTTTTAACATTTGCAAAAAATGTGTAATTTTATTTAATCAGTTTTCATATTCTAGATCCTTGAGGGATAGAGCATCACTCGGATCCTGTGTCCAATGGCCTTGGCAGGAAGATTGCTTCTAAGCGTGGCTCGAACCATCTCACTATTTCCATGAGCTCAAGTAACTTTTCCCCAGATAACTTTTGTTCTGTTTGGTTTCCCACCAGGAGTCACAGTGTTGTTTTTAGCTTTGTGTACATAAGCACATCTCTTGCCCAAATAGAATTCAGTTTCATCCCGAGCATAGACTCCTTCAATTTTCAGAAGAGCTGTATGTTACCTCTGGTTTCGTAGGCCTCGCTTGTAGCCAGCAAAAATGGCCTTGGACCACAGTCTTCCAGACATTTTGCTGTTCTAGAAGTCCTGTTTCCAGCAGGCCTCCCCGGCTCCAAGATGGAGGAAAAAAAAAAAAGGTTTTTTCATTCTTTTGAATTTGTTTGATTGATTCTTGATGTCTGCTTGCCCAATTCTAACTTTTAAAGTGTTGTTTTCTTCAGTTAGCCTTTGTACCTTCTTTTCCATTTGGCCAATTATAATCTTTAAGGAGCTGTTTTCTTCAGTGGGTTTTTGTATCTCCTTTTCCATTTGATCAATTCTAATTAGCCAATTTTAAGCAGTATTCCAAGTTGTTTACTCTTTTTTTCATGATTCTCTTGTATCACTCTCATTTCTTTTCCCATTTTTTTCTTTTATCTCTCTTATATGATTTTTAAGCTCCTATATGAGCTTTTCCATGATTTTTTTCTGGGCTTGAGACCACTTCCCATTTATCTTTGGGGTTTTGCCCATAGGTGTTTTGACAACGTTATCCTCTTCTGGCTTTGTGTCTTGGTCCTCCCCGTCACCATAATAACTTTCTATGCTCAGATTCTTTTTTTTATTGTTTTTTGCTCATGTTTTGTTGGTGTTGGCCTTTTTCCTTTCTTTTAAATTTGAGCTCTGCACCTGGGTGTGAAGGGGCACAGTCTCAGGCTTTTTGTGCTAGTGGCTACAGGCCCCGGTTATTTACCTGATGTTGTGCTGATGTTGCCTTGAGGGCCCTGGGGGACCCTCACGTCTGGTGCTGTGCTGAAGAGATGGGGTGGGGGGTGGCTGGGGTCTGGCAGCTTACCTTGTGCTGGGCTAGGGTCCTAGTGCTGGTGTCTGGCATGTGCTGAAGGCCAATGGGGGTGTTTCAGCATTTCTCCAGGGCTACACTGAAGCACGTGGAGGTCTGGCTGCTGGAGGATGCCTGTTTGCCCAGGGCTGTGCTGGAGCATGTGGAGGTCTGTCTGCTGGAAGATGCCTGTTTGCCTGGGGATACACTGAAGAACATGGTAGTTCTCAGAGCTGGAGTCTGCTGGTTCCCCTGACAATGTCAAGGCAAGTGGAGGGGTCCTGTTGTTGGTGTTTGCCTGCTCTACCACACTGGGGCTCAGAATCTCCCTCTGGTTTGCTAAGGTGGGGCTTGCTGCTGTTTTGCTGGGACACTTTCTGTCTTGGAATGCACTCTCCTTTTACATGAATGAAATGGACCTTTCTTGCTGATCTCCCAAGTTTCTTGCGCTAAAAGATTGTTTCACCCCATCTTTTTGCTGGTTCTGCTCCTTCAGGATTTGTTTTTGGGTGCTGTTTTATGGTTGTTTGGAAGTGAATATGGGAGAGTTACAGAGATTTACTGCCTACTCCACCATCTTGGCTCCTAGAAGTCTGTCTAGGTATTTTAAATGGTCTAAAACAGGAGTAGGGAACCTGTACCCTCTAGGCCACATGTGACTTGGGTGCAGCTTTTTGACGGTGTCCAAGTTTTACAGAATAAATCCTTTTATTAAGGGGATTTGTTTTGAATAGTTTGGATTCAGTCAAAGGGTTGCCCTTGAGGACCTAGAGGTCCACATGTGACCTCAAGGCTGCCGGTTTCCCACCCCTGGTCTAAAATAATATTGAATAATATTGCTGACACACAGTGCAGTTTCTCTATTTTTCACTTTTGATTAAATCTATTTTAACTTTAACTTTGTCTTGAGATCATGATTACTATTCCTGCTTTTTTTAAAAGATTCATTAATTTATTTATTTTTAGTTTTCAACATTCACTTCCACAAGATTTTGAGTTCCAAATTTTCTCCCCATCTCTTCCCTCCCCCAACCCCAAGACAGTGTGCATTCTGAATACCCTTTCCCCTAATCTGTCCTCCCTTCTATCTCCCCCCTTCTCTTATCCCCTTCCTCTTCTATTTTCCTATAGGGCAGGATAGATTTCTATACTCCATTGCCTGTATATCTTATTTCCCAGTTGCATGTGAAAAGTTTTTTTTTTTAACATTTGTTTTAAAACTTTGGGTTCCAAATTTTCTCCCTTCCTTCCTTCCCCTCGGACCCCCCTTCCTCCCTTCATTGAGAAGGCAAGCAGGTTATACTTGCGTAGTCATGCAAAACACTTCCATAGTAGTCATGCTGTGGAAAACTAACTATATTTCTCTTCATCCTATCCCACCACCCAGTTTATTCTATTCTCTCTTTTGACCCTGTCCCTCCTCAGAAGTGCTTGCTTCTGATTACCCCCTCACTGAATCTGCCCTCCCCTCTATCATCTCTCCCTCCCATTTTCCTGTAGGGTAAGAGAACTTTCCATACCCAATTGAGTGTTTATGTTACTCCCTCCTTAAGTCAAATCCAATGAGAATAAGATTCACTCATTCTCTCTCACCTTCTTCTACTTTTCCTCTACTATAAAAGCTTTTTCTTATCTATTTTATGTGAGATAATTTACCCCATTCTACCTCTCCCTTTCTCCTTCTCCCAGTATAATCCTGTCTTACCCCTTAATTTTATTTTCCAGATATCACCCATTCATCTTCAACTCACCCTGTGCCCTCTATCTATTAGTCTATCTATTCATATATATATATTTTCCCTCCAACTACCCTGATACTGACAACGGTCTTTTGAGTGACAAATATCATCTTTCCATGTAGGAATATAAACAGTTAAACTTTAATAAGTCCCTTATGATTTCTCTTTCCTGTTTACCTCTTCATGCTTCTCTTGAGTCTTGTATTTGAAAGTGAAATTTTCTATTCAGCTGTCTTTTCATCAAGAATGTTTGAAAGTCCTCTATTTCACTGAATGTCTATTTTTCCCCTGAAGCGTTATACTCAGTTTTGCTGGGTAGGTGATTCTTGGTTGTAATCCTATCTCCTTTGCCCTCTAGAATATCATATTCTAAGACCTGTGGTCACTTAATGGAGAAACTGCTAAATCCTGTGTTATCTTGATTGTGTTCCCACAATACTTGAATTGTTTCTTTCTAGCTGCTTGTAATATTTTCTCCTTGACCTAGGAACTCTGGAATTTGGCTACAATATTCCTAGGAGTTTTCCTTTGGGGATCTCTTTCAGGAGGAGATCAGTGTATTCTTTCCATTTCTATTTTACCCTCTGGTTCTAGAATATCAGAGCAGATTTCCTTGATAATTTCTTGAAAGATGATGTCTAGACTCTTTTTTTGATCATGGCTTTCAGATAGTTCAATAATTTTTTCTCCTGGATCTATTTTACAGGTCAGTTGTTTTTCCAAAGAGATATTTCACATTGTCTTCTATTTTTTCATTCTTTTGGTTTTGTTTTACAATGTCTTCATTTCTCATGAAGTCACTAGCTTTCAATTGCTCCATTCTAATTTTTAAGGAAGTATTTTCTTCAATGAGCTTTTGGACTTCCTTTTCCATTTGACCAATTCTACTTTTTAAGGCATTCTTCTCTTTAAGGCTTTCATTCTTTTTGGACCTCTTTTGCCATTTGGGTTAGGCTATTTTTCAAGGTGTTATTTTCTTCAGTATTTTTTCGAGTCTCCTTTAGCAAGCTGTTGACTAGTTTTTCATGATTTTCTTGCATCACTTTTATTTCTCTTCCCAGTTTTTCCTCTACTTCTCTTACTTGCTTCTCAAAATCCTTTTTGAGTTCTTCCATGGCCTGGGACTAATTCATATTTTTCTTGGAGGCTTTGGATGTAGGAGTTTTGACTTTGTTGTCTTCTTCTGGTTGTATGTTTTGATCTTTTTTGTCACCAAAGAAAGATTCTATGGTCTGACTTTTTTTGTGCAGTTTGCTCATCATCCCAGCCAATTTCTTGAGTTTAAACTCTTTGTTAAGGTAGGGGGTCTGCTTCCAGTGTGGAGAATGTACTGTCTCAAGCTTCAGGGGTTTTGTGCAGCTGTTTTCAGAGATACTTCTAGGTACCTGTCAATTTTCAGTTCTTCCAAGGTGGTATGATCAAGGGTGAGGTGTTTACTCCTTTCCTGGCCTGTGCTCTGGTTTATGAGAGACACAAACACTCTTTTCTGCCTTGGAACTGTGAGAAGGATTCCCTCTACACTGCCACAACAAGCTCCACCATACCAGCACTTCTCCTAGTCCCAGGATCGCCACTGAGAACTATGACCCAGATCCAAGCATGGGCAAAGCAAGAGAATCCTGCCTCAGCACCAGCAGAGATCTCTGCAATCCCCCTCTGATCAGCCACTTGATTCCCCCTCAGTCTGTGGGCCAGAAGCTCCAGAAGCTCCGGAAGTAGTCATTGCCCTGGGGTTGTGTCAGGACTGGGGCTGGGACCGAGCTTCTCTCTCACTTCAGTCACAGACTTTTCCTACTGACCTTCTAAGTTGTCTTTGGCATTTGTGGGTTGAAGCTGCCACAGCTGCCTGTGATTCAGTCCTCTGAGGCCAGCTCCAGTTTTGCTGAGGCCTGGTCTTTGCCTGTGCAAGCACGCTGAACTGTGCTCCTCTCCCAGCCTGGCTCCAGTCAACCATCCAGATTGTCTTGGGTTGGAAAGTTGTTTCACTCTTTTTGTGGGTTTTACTGCTCTAGAATTTGTTTAGAGCCATTTTTTATAGGTATTTGGAGGGGTTTAGGGGAGAGTTCAAGCAAGTCACTGCTTCTACTCAGCCATCTTGGCTTTGCCCCCAAATATCTCTCTCTGTTTTTTTTTACACACTAAATTCTACTCCTGCCCTTTATTTTATCTTTGTATGTATCTCTCATTTTTATAATGTTTCCTGAAAGCAACATATCATTGAATTCAAATTTTTAATCTTCTATTCATTTCCATTTTATGGGTAAATTCATTCCATTCATATTCTAAACTACAATTACTTGTTGTGTATTTTCCTCCTTCTTATTTTTCCTCACTATCCTATTCACTCTATTTACCCTAACCCTCTTCACTCCTCTGCTTTACTTCTACCTGCTACCTTGCCTTCCTATTCCTTAACCTACCCAACCCTCTAAGAGTCCCTCCATTATCCTCTCTCCCTACTCTATCCTCTTGCCCTCTTATTTCCTTCTGAATTTGGAGGCTTTTATACTTTCCTAGGTATATATGTTGTTTCCTCTCTAACCTATTTCTGATGAGAATAAGGTTCTGGCACTGCCCGCCCTCTCCTCTATTAGCTTCTTCTGTATCAATTTCCTTTTATGCCTCATTTGTATGAGATAATTACTCCTTTTTATCTCTCCTTACACAGTTTTTTTTTGGACTCACCTCCATCATACTCAGCTCAACTCACATCTTTCTTTCAAACTACCCAAATAATGATGACAATCATAAGAGTACTGCTAATATTTTCATATATACAAAGTAAACAATTTGACCTTATTGAGTCCCTTATAATTGGTTTTTAATGTTTACCTTATATTTCTCCTGGATGTTATATGTCAGATTTTCCCTTAAGTTCTTGGGTTTTTGTCACAAAAACTTGAAAGTCTTTGAGTATGTTAAATGTCCATTTTTTTTCATTTAGGATTATACTTAACTTTACCTGCGTCACCTAGCTGTCCTGTAGTTAGACTATACTTGTATTATTTCTCCTTGATCTGTTCTCCAGATCAGTTGTTTTTCTGATGAGATGTTTCATGTTAGGGGCAGGTAGGTGGCGCAGTGGATAGAGCACCAACCCTGGGGTCAGGAGGACCTGAGTTCAAATCTGGCCTCAGACACATAACGTTTACTAGCTGTGTGACTCTGGGCAAGTCACTTGACCCCAATTGCCTTGCAAAAAAAAAAAAGAGATGTTTCATTTTTTCTTCTATTTTTAAAAATTCTTTTGATTTCATTTTATAATTTCTTGGTGTCTTAGAATGTCAGAATTATTTTCTTAAGTTTTTTATTCTGTTTCCAGTTGGTTGACTTTCTCTTCATAATTTTCTTGATTTTTTTGGATTGCTCTTATTTTTTTTCCCTTAATCTCTCTTATTTGAGTTTTAAATTCCTTTTTAAGTTCTTCCAAGAACTCTTTTTGTGCTTGGGAACATTTAACGTTTCTCACTGAAAAAGGAGTGGCTTTTTTGGCTCCATTATCTTCCTCTGAATATAAACCCAGATCTTCTCTATCCCCATAGTAACTATCCATGGTTGGGTTCTTTCTCTTTTGCTTACTCATTTTTATTTATTTATTTTGTTTTGTTTTTAGCAGCCAATAGTGTAATCAAGTTGTAGTCCCAAAGTATGGACAATGATGCTCCAAGTATCAGGTCCTTTTACTATTATTTTCTGAGGTCTGTCTTGGGGTCCAACTTTGGGCTCTCCTCTGTACTCTTAAGTTGTGGCTAAGGCCTTCAGCCATACTGTCCCACAAATGATCTTGCTCCCCAAAATCCCTCTGGTGGCTGCAAACTACAGCTGTCCTCTCTGTCCCAGAACTGAAACCAGGAACTCTATTCTCCTGCAAGTGCCTACAGCCAATAGGGTTGCTGCCCTTCGCTCCTGCACTGATCAGATATATGCACTCACTGCACTCACAAGGTACCCCTTGACAGTGGAAAGTCCTTCAATCTTTTCCTACTCAGCCATCAGACCTCCACACTGCCTACAAGATGAAAATTTCTAAGGCTGAGTCTGCCTCTCAACCCAGCTGTCCTCAGGGTGTGTTGTTTGTTGATTCTGCAGAGTTGGCCTGGAGGTGTTTGCACTTCACTTAAGGTAAACCTCCACTCTTGGAGGTTGTATCTTTCCTGGCGTCTTCTCAAATTGTCTTGAGAGAACAATTGCTTTACTCTGTATTTATTTCTGCTACTCTGAGGAGGTTATGTTTTGTTTTGTTTTGTTTTGTTTTTGTGAAGGAAATTTGGAGAACCAAAAGTTTTCTGACCTACTCCACCATCTTCCCAGGGTCTTCTCCATTCTCTAATCTCAAGGAGGTCACAGTCTAATATAGGACACAGTGTACAAACAACTACGTACAAACAAGACATATGGAGAATAAATTAGAAATAATAGAGACAAGGCACTATAATTAAGAGGAGTTGGTAAAGGCTTCTTGTAGAATATTAGATCTTACCTGGAACCCAAAGGAAGCCAGGAGGCAGAGATGAGGAGGAAGAGCATTCAAGGCATGAGGAGCAGCCAGTGAAAATGCCCTGAGTCAGGAGATGAATTTTCTTGTTCAAGGACCAGCAAGGAGGCTAGTGTCACTGAATCACAAAGTTTGGTGGGGAAGGGGGTTGGAAGGCGTAAGAAGATTTGAAAGGTAGAGGAAACTATGCTCTTAAGGACTTCGAATGCCAAACAGAGAATTTTATATTAGATCCTGGAGATGATAGGGAGCCACTGGAGTTTATTTTGCATAGGGAGTGATATGGTCAAACCTGCATTTTAGGAAGATTATTTCAATAGCTGAGTGAAGAATGGACTAGAGTGGAGGGAGACCAATCAGAAGGCAACTGTATGATGAGGCATGAGGTGATGATGGCCTGTACCAGGGTGGTCAGAGGAGAAAAATCATATATGAGAAATGTTATGAAGGTTAAATCTATAGGCTTTTCATTTCCCAGTTGATAAATGGTCAAAGGATATGAACAGACAGTTCTCAGATGAAGAAA
>NW_020954589.1:6508949-6523504 GCF_900497805.2 Vombatus ursinus
AAATTGAGAGGATGCCCATCAATTGGGGAATGACTGAGCAAGTTGTGGTATATGAATATAACAGAATACTATTGTGCTATGAGAAATGATGAACAGGCTGACTTCATAAAAACCTGGAAAGACTTGTATAGTCTGATGCTGAGTGAAGTGAGCAGAACCAAGAGAACATTGTACACAATAACAGCCAAGTTGTTCGATGACTAATAGTGATAAACTTAACTCTTCCCAGCAATACAAGGATTTAAGACATCTCCAGAGGCCTCGTGATGGAAAATGCTATCCACATCTAAAAAAAGAACGATGGAAGTTGAATTGCCATTTTTTTTCTCTTCTATTGAGTTTTATTTCCTCTTTCTGATGGTTCATCCTATTGGCTTTAATTTTTACTTACAACATCACTAATGTGAAAATATGTTTAATAGGAATGTAAATGTATAGCCTTTATCAAATTGTGCGCCGTCTTGGGGAAGGTGGTGGGGAGGAAGGGGGAGAAAACTTTTAAACTCAAAAGCATATGGAAGTGATTATTGATAAATCAAAATAAATTAATAAAAAATCCATAGGCTTTAACCACAGATTGGATATGGGAGAGCTATGAATCTGGTTGACTGGGTGGATGGTGGTACCCTGGACACTAACAGGGAAGTGAGGATTTAGTGTAAAATATAACTTGTTCAGTTTTGGAAATGTCAAGTTTAAAATGTCTATGAGACATATAGTTTGAGATGTCCAATAGGTAGCTGGAAACATAAGACTGGAGATCAGCAGAGATGTTAGGGCTAGATAAGTAGATCTGAAAATCATCAGCATAGAGATAATAATTGAGCTTAGCACAGTGCCTAGAACATAGTAGATGCTTAATAAATGTTTATTGAATTGAATCCCTGAGAACTGATGAGATCACAAAGTGAAATAGTATAGGAGGAAAAGAGGAAAGGGCCCAGAACAGAACCCTGTGGTATACTCATGGTTAGTGAGTGTCCTAGATAAAGATCCAGCAAAGGATATTGAGAAGGAACGGTCAAATAGGTAGGAGGAGAACCAAGAGAGCGGTGTCACAAAAACCTAGACAGGAGACAGTCTCAAGTAGAAGGAATTGATGGACAATGTCAAAGGCTGAAGAGGGGTCAAGGAGTATGAAGATTGAGAAAAGGTCATTCGATTTGTCAAATAAGAGATTATTGGCTAATAAAGAGAGCACTTTCAGTAAAGTAATGAAGAAATAACAGAAGTTGTGCTTCTACCTCAAAGGCCAGGGAGCCTTAAGAAGGAACTTTGGGCTCATATACCCCAGGGTTCAATCCTAGAAGCTCTCACTTCAAAGAGAAGATTTTGTTTTTTCTCTTTCTGATTCTACTACTATTTTTTTTTCGGTCATTTTTCAGTTGCATCTTGTTCTTTGTGACCCCATTTGGAGTTTTCTTGGAAGAAATACTGGAGTGGTTTGCCATTTCCTTCTCCAAATCATTTTGCAGATGAGGAAACTAAGGCAAACAAGGTTTAAGTGACTTTACACAGGGTCACACAGCTAATAAGTGTCTGAGGCCAAATTCTAACTCAGGAAGATGAGTCTTCCTAACATCAGGCCCCGAAATCTATCCACTGTGCCACCTATCTGCGTTGGAGTAAAACTCCAGGGAAATCTCTAAAACAAAGTTTAGATGTGGCACATTTCTAGGACTCCACAAAATGTGGGCAATAGAGTCCCTTCTGGAAAAGGTAGTTAATGAGCAGTATGTGTCTTAACTGTGGGACTACTGCTTATTTCCTTCACCACAGAAAAATGCATTAACCACAAAAGACTCAGAGGTGTGCATTAATAAATACAGAAAACATCAAATTTCTCAAATAGTTCAGCACATATATTATATTCTACCCAGAAGCTAAAGATCTTTTGTTTGTGAGATTGCTAAATAGTTATTACAAATTTACCTCACACTTGTACTGTCTGGGAGACTCATAAGGTCCAGGTGTCTTGGCCAACTAGGGCGGGTTTTTCTTTTTTCCTTCAGACAAAGGATAATACTTATAGTGGTCGTATTCTCCTCTAAGAAGTGTACTGTTGTTTGTTTGTTTGTTTGTTTTTGTTAATTTATTTATTTTTAGTTTTCAACATTCACTTCCACAAGATTTTGAGTTCCAAATTTTCTCCTTATCTCGTCCCTCCCCCAACCCCAAGACAACGTGCATTCTAAATACCCCTTCCCCTAATCTGCCCTCCCTTCTATCTCCCCCACACACACCTTCTCTTATCCCCATCCCCTTCTATTTTCCTGTAGGGCAGGATAGATTTTTATACCTCATTGCTTGTATATCTTATTTCCTAGTTGCCTGTGAAAACAATTTTTTTTAACATTTGTTTTTAAAACCTTAGGTTCCAAATTTTTTCCCTTCCTCCCTCCCCACCCACCCTAATTAAGAAGGTAAGCAACTCAATACAGGTTATACATGTGTAGTCATGCAAAACACTTTCATAGTAGTCATGTTGTGAAAAACTAACTATATTTCTCTTAAGAAGTGTACTGTTAAGGAAGTTTTCCTCCCTTTGGTTGTCCAAGACCCAAATCTCTAACTCAGGAACTCTTAACCCATGAAATAATCAACAAGGCTAGAAACATTTCCCTTTTCCTAGGCTCATTAGTCACTGACCTATATTCAGGAAAGGAAACAGGAATGTAGAACGCAGCAAACCAGGACCTAATGTCCAACCTCAGATCCAATTAGGCAAGCCTGTATTCCTGATTCTATGGTCTTCTGCTGGAAGCCATCATTACCACTGATGTAGGGGAAGGAGGAAAGAGAGAAATCTTCTCTGAATTCCCTTACTAGAAGTACAAGGGAGAGAGAGTGCTAGACTTCCAAAAAGAAAATGGGCCCAGTAAAGGGAAGGGCAAGGTTGTTAGATAGTTCTTATATACCACCAATGAGGGGTGAACAAGAGTCTGGTCTCCC
Source organism: Vombatus ursinus (assembly GCF_900497805.2). NCBI lineage: Eukaryota > Metazoa > Chordata > Mammalia > Diprotodontia > Vombatidae > Vombatus > Vombatus ursinus. The sequence continues at coordinate 6,511,902 of NW_020954589.1, forward strand.
TGAAGCTCAGCCACCAATCATCTTCAGTGTAATCCCTCGTCACTGGGGATCACTCAAAAGTTCCCTACGTCATTTCATAAAGGATCCAGGGAACATGTCTAGCTTCATTGGAGGGTGTTCGGTCCAGCAAATCAGAGATTCCCCCAGGGGCCTAGCTTCATGACTAAGGAATCTTATATTTGAAATTCACGTAAGACATACCTAGAATACTCCCTGGTCTCCCTAAGGAGAAGGATAAATTTTACATGTATATGTCTATGTCATTACAAGGCACTTGCATTTTTCTATTATTTGAATTTTTTAAAAAATTTTATATCAACTCAGTGGATATGTGAAATGAAATGCAAAGAGGGGTTAGATATCATTGTGCCATCAGTGTAGTAGCAGGATGAGAAATAAGCCTACAAAAATTATCAGCCTGTCTGTAGTTCACTTAAAAAAAAAAACCCAGTAGGCAGAACAAGAAAGAGAAATTCCATTCAAAATAATTACAAACACTAAAATGCGTATACCCTTTGATTCAAATATCAGTAGCAGTTCTCCTTCCTCCTCTGCTGTCATATTCTTCTCTTCTCTAACCTTCCAACTTCTACATGTTCACATACTTTTTTCCCTTTATTTTTTATCTTGAAACTCATCTTCCATTTTTGAGGAATGTAAGTTTGTGTTACAATCACCATGGAGATAGAGACACTTCCCCAGAATCCACCAGCACTGCTGTGGTATTTTGCCACAGTAGTTCTATGAGAGATTTGACCACAGGATCAATGGACAAGAATGAAAGATTAATGAAGACTGAGTACAGGCAAAGTATAGCCTGTTGGCCATATGCCCATATTCTTGGCTATGGGTTGAGATTTAATGTTCTACAAAATGAATCAGGAAGGAAGGAAAAGAGGGAGAGAGGAAAGTAACAGGTATTTATTAAGGGTTTACTATGCGCCAGGCCCTGTGCTAAACAATGAGGATAGAAATACAAGCAAAAAGCAAGGCAGTCTTTTGGTCAAAATAGAAGACAAAATGGGAGACAAGTGGAGTAAGCCTCATGAAGGGCTATATATAGCAGGGTGAGAAGGCTGCAGGGGTGGGGTGGCTATTTTAGGGTGGGGAAGCCCCAGGTGATGAGGGAAGTTCCAAGCTGAGCCATAGTAGAGTGGACATGGTGATGAAATGCAGAGAAAGTCAGGAACAGGGTCAGGAAGGGAACGAATGAATCAGAGTCCTACTTTTTCAATTCTGTACGTTCCGCTGTGGTTTTTTTTTTTTCTTTTTCAAATTCTTTATTACAAGGTATTGTTCTCTGGGTAGGGAAGTAGGGAGAGATATATTTGGAAATGAAAATGTTATTAAAAAAAAAAACAAGGCAGAGATTAGGAAAGAAATATAGGGAACTGTCAGATGAGGAAACTCCCCATAGCAATGCAAACCAGTATCCTTTCTGCAACTGTTAGAGAATTACCTAGCACGCTGAGAAGTTGTGACTTTCCCAAATTACACAGCTAGTATGTGTCAGAGGCAGGACATGAATCTTGATCTTCTGGGTTCTGAGACTAGCTCTCTCTGTGCCTTACTACCTCAATGTAAAAACAAATGATACATGTTAATTTCTTTAAAAATTTTAAAATTCTGTAAGTTGTAAATTATATAATTAAAATAATTGATACCTGAATATGTATGCTGCTTGTACTGCTCTCTTACCTTCTTATATCTTATTTACTCTGGCTATTACAAAATCAAAATGATATATAGTAGATAGAGGGCTAGATTTGGAGTCATATAGTAACATGGGTTCAAATCCTACTTCTGACACTTATAAGCTCTATGACCACAACCAGATCATTTAGCCTTGACAAGCAATTGAACCTGTTTGTTTCATTTTCCTCATCTGTAAAATGGAGATAACTTACCTCAGGTAGATGTTATAAGGAAAGAGCTTTGTAAAAGTAACATTCCTTACCCATCAATTGGGGAATGACCAAACAAAGTATAGTATATGAATGTAATGGTGCATTATTTTGGATAAGAAATGACCAAAGTGATGGTTTCAGAGAAACCTGAGAAGACTTGTATTAATTGGAACAGAGTAAAGTGAGAAGAACCAGGAAAACAATACTAAAATGACAACTCTGTTGAAACAATTTTGAAAGAATTAAGAACTCCAGTCAAGGCAATGATCAACCATTATTCCAGAAGGCTAGTGATGAAGAACGCCACTCACTGCCTTTGACACTAAATATGCAGAATAGACACATGTTTTTGGACATATGAGAATTAGTTTTGCTTGAATATACATATTTGTTACAAGGATTTTTCTTTTTCTAGGGGAAGAGGGGGAGAAAATAAGTGCTGGTTAACTGAAAAAAAAATTTATTTAAAAATCTTGTACTCACATTGAGAGGTTGGGCCTCAAACTCTCAAAATCAGGTTCTAGGAGCAAGTGAGTGAATGATTACTCCTAATATTATAGCTCATGAGCCTCCAGTATGGTGTTTCCCATCAACAATTAACCAATATTTGAGTACATATAAAACCTATTTGAATATAGGTTTTAGAGACAGGGCATTGACTCATAGTAATACCAATAGTTACAAAGAATTTCCAAAATTTGGAGCACACTTTCCCATTACCACGCACAGAGTTCAGGGGGGTTGGGGAGTGGGGGGAAGTAGGTATATATCTCTAAAAGGTAATGGTAGTGAGACATATATAAGGAACACATTCGGTAAAGGCAATTCTCTGGAACAGCAGGGTCTCAGTCTTTCCTTTGTCTAGAGAGTCTACATGAAGTTTGCTGTGGGGATAGATGAGTTGCTCTGTTGCTTGACTGAGGTTCTCTCTTCGAAGGGCATGGCATCTCTGTTAGATTGGCCAGTCCTCTGTTGGGCTAGACTACAGCTGCTCTAGATTGACTTAGGCAGATTGCTGGCACTTCACAAGATGTGGCATCTCCGGTAGAGGAGTCAATCTGGTGGACTTCTTGGACTCAATCTTGGTTGCACAGCTTCAAGCTTCACCCCCTCCAGACTAAACTTCCATGAGATTCTAGATCAAGTTTAGTCTTGGGGAATCCTGACTCTGAAGAGAGAGAATCAAGCTCATTCATGAAAATCTCTGGTTTATTTTTGCCTCCACCTCACAGTTCCATGGAAAATCTCTTAAATAAAGTTTAGGTCTAAGGACTTTCCTAAAAGGATCCATTTCAGAAAGCATTCTCAATGCCCAAACTAGATATCAGATATAAGACATGTATTTATTTCCTCCTCTACAAAAGAAATACTAAAAGAACACAAAAGCCTTATAAGCAGGCATTAAGAAATACTAAAAACATGTAATGGTAGCCTGTAGTACCTACTATACCCACCATGGAGGGGAAGTCGACATTGTAGGACTGCTCATATTTATCTCAGATCTATGTTATCTAAATAACTCACAAGTCCAGACATTCTGACCAGCCAGGGCAATGCTTTTTAAAAGTTCTTTCAGTAGCAGAATCCTCTTGGAAAAGTTATCTCTTCTCAGCATCCATTGAAGAAATCACCTCCTACTTAGCAACCAGCACTCATTCTCAAACTCAGAGGTAGCCACAAGGATGAAAATATTCATTTCTCAGGACTACTATTTGTGACCAAAGTTTAGGGAAAGAAATACAAAACAGAAGATCCAGGCAAAGACTTGATTGAGGTCCAGTATCAGAGACATCTAGGCAGGCACATATTCTCCCTGACACATTTTTCTAACTGCCATAGCTGATGAGAGAGGGAGGAGAAGTCCCACCCACCCCCTAGTGCCTCTCTACCCCCACCCATGGAAGTCCAAAGGAACATTGACTGGGATCCCCCCAAAAAAAAAGCCTTCTCAAAAGAGACTGGAAGATATGTTTTCTTAAGCCTTATTAGGTTCTCTCTGACTGAATCTTTTATGATGCAGACTCTAGTTGCAGAGATACCTGAGTACCAACCAAGATCCTCTGGTCATACAGGCTCTTAGGTAGGTGCCAACACGTGCGTCCCTCCTCACAGAGCCAAAGTAAATATACTTAACCTCTCAGGAATTACAGCTCTTGCGGCATCAGCATTCCAGCTCTGCCCACCTCAGCAGCACTAATTCAATTCAACCAACATTTATTAAATAATTGCTCTGCTCAAGGAACTGCATTGATACATCCTTGTGATACATTCTAGCTTAGCAGTTGAAGCCACAAGGAAGAACCCTCAACCTCCAAATTCCTTCAACAATATCCCCAAACGTCTCAAATCCTTATTCTTTCCCACCACTATCAGCCTATCCCCATACCTTTTTCCTTCTAATGTCCCTCCTCTCCCCCCCTCCTCAAGACAGCAAACATATTTCCACATTAGTCATGCTGTGAAAGAAAAAACAGAACAAAAGAGAACCATTAAAAACAAGCAAATAAACAAAAAAAAGATGTGAAAATAGTATGCTTCATTCTGCATTCAGAATCATAGTTCTTTCTCTGGATGTGGATAGCATTATCCATCATGAGTCTTTGGGAATTGTCTTGTATCATTACATTGCTGAAGAGAGCTAAGTTAAGTACTCGGACCAATTTGGCATGAGGACATCAAGACTGAATCTGTGTTGCTAAAAGCCAGCAGACCACCACCACAAAACACTAGACCCCCAAAGTGGCAATCCTGCATCTCTACTCTACTGTGAGCTCCTCCTTCAGAGGATCTTGGAGTCTTTTCTTCTGGATATGGAAGAGAAGTCTTTACCTTTCTTGGTTTTAAATGTTTACTTTGTCTTTATGAACTGTCATAGCCCGGCAGATTGCTGGTCCTGGTTGCACTTACTGGGAATACAGTGTGGGAGGAAACAACTGAGGGGAAACATCCCCAGAGAAGAGAGACATTGTTACAGAAGCCCTGTCTTTGGCTGGGAACTTAAGGCTAACAAAAAGATAAAGAGAATGACAGGTCCTTTGCTACCACTTACCTAAATAGAAAAAGATTTTATCCTTGGAAAACCCCTCAAGGTAATGAGTTAATAGTAGGGTGAGGGGGAAATAGGAGTGGTTAAACAACCCTAATTACCACCATCAATTTAACACTGCTACACTCATCATCATCATCATCATCATCATCATCATCCTCATCCTCATCCTCATCCTCATCCTCACATTTATACAACACTTAACCATGTGCTAGACACTGTGCTAATTGTTTTGCAAATACCATCTTCATTTGATCCTTACAACAACCCTGAGAGGCAGGTGCTATTATTGTCTCTGTTTTATAGATGAAGAAACTGAGGCAGACAGAGGTTAAGTAACTTGCCCAAGGTCACACAGCTAGTAAGTGTCTGAGGCCAGATTTAAACTCAAGGCTTCTTGACTCCAGTCCTGGTTCTCTATCCTTTGCCCCAAATCCTCTCTATTCTTCTACCTATACCTTTACCTTCCCAATGCCTTTACTTTTACCTTTACCTTCCCCAAGACCCTTTCTATGAGGAGGCATTCAGATTTCCCTCCCCATTCATTTCTCCTTTCCTCATCTGCTTTCTCACTTTCTCCCCATTGTTTCTGCCTTAAGTACCCTCTCTCCCATTTTTTAGCTCACAAACCTAGGTCAGGTTGAAAGCCACTTGTGCCTAGAGAAAGAAGATCAGAAAATGCAGGATGGGGGACCAAAAAGAGAACATGGGGTAGGAAACCAAATCTGTGTATATCTCAGGACCTGATCAGTAACAATCCACACCCCAAGTTGCTGTACCTGGGGAAATCATTTTTCTTTAAGCTCAGGAATGCAATGAAGTATTCGTCTTGGGTAATACAGGGTTCTTCTTAGTTGACTCAGGTACATGTCATTTTAGAGTTAGATCAATTTCTATCCATGTTCAATGCATACCAGGTTTCATCACCCTGACTCAGTACTGTGGCTTCAGACCTCATCATTCAACTGAAACTGTTTTCTCCAAAGTTAGTAACAATTGCCAAATCTAGTGGCTTTTTCTCAATTCTCGACCTTTCTCATCTTTGAAACTATCCATCACCCTCTTCTTCTTGATACTCTCTTCTCTCTAAATTTTCATGACAACTAATCTCTCCTGGTTCTCTTCCTACCTATTTAACTGCTCCTTCTCAGGCTCTTTTCCAATTCTTCATCCAAGTCATACATGCCAACGGTGAGTGCCCATAGGGCTCTGCTCTGGTTCCTCTTCTCTTCTCCTTCCACACTATTTCACATCTCATAAACTCCCATGGTTTCAATGATCATTTCTATGTTGATGATTCTCAAATCTACTTATTTAGTCCTAACTTCTGCTGACCTTCCAATCTAGCATCTCAAACTGCTTACTGCATATCACAAACTGGATGTACCACGGACATCTTAAATGCAACATGTCCAAAACTGAACTCATTCTCTTTCCCCTCTTCCTAACTTTCCCATTATTGTTGAGGTTACCACCATCCTTTCAATCACTCAGGTTCACAACTTGGGTGTCATCCTCAATTCCTCACTCTCCCTCCTCCCAAGCCCATATCCAATCTATTACAAAGGTCTGTCAGTTTTACCTTTGTAATATCTCTCCCATATGCCCCCTTCTCTCCTCTGACACCACCACCACCACCCAGGTTCAGACCTTCATCACCTCATGCCTAGACTACTGTAATAACCATTGGTTGATTTGCCTACCACAAGTCTCTCCCTACTCCAGCTCATCCTCCACTTTGTGGTCAAAGTGATCTTCCTAAAGCACAGGTCAGACCACCTTACTCCCATGCTCAAAAAACTTCAGCAGTTCCCTATCATTTCTAGGATAAAATATAACATCCTGTTTTGGCATTCAAAGGCCTTCATAATCTTGCTTCCTCCTACTTTCAAGTCTTCTTACACCTCCCCCCCCACCTCCCCCACAAACTCTTTGGTTCAGTGACATTGGTTTTCTTGTTGTTCCTTGAACAAGATACTATATCCCCCTACTCCAGGCATTTTCACTGGCTATCCCTCGTGCCTGGAATGCTCTCCCTGCCTCCTAACTTCTCTGGCTTCCTTCAGGTCTCAGTTAAAAATCAGCCTTCTACAAGAAACCTTTTAAAATCCCCTTTAACTATAGTGCCTTCTCTCTGCTATTTCCAACTTCTCTGTTATAGTTGTTTGTATGTTGTCTCCCACTTTAGTCTGTGAGCTCCTTGAGAAACTGCTTTTTGTTCTTTTCTCTGGCACTTAGGACACTACTTGGCACATAGTAGGCACTTAATAAATGTTTCTCAACTGATTGGATGACTAGGAAACAGAACCCGTCCTTGGCAAAAATGGGACTTCTGTGAAGTTTGTCTTCTAAGTCTAGAGACTCCCCTTTATTATATATAAAAAGAAGGAGGTATTCCCACATGTAAGGGAGAGTTGCTAATGCTGGCACAGGTAGTGTTCTTCTGTAATGATGTGCCTGCCCTTTTCATGAGTACTTGAGAAGGAAAGACAGGTAAGTGGACATCAGAGTCATAACTACTTGTCATAACATCAGTGGGATAACTGCTTGGGGCATATTGTCTGCATAAACCATCCAGGACTCTTTCAGTAGCTCAGGCAGAGCTTATTCTAGGTCTCTGTGCATGTATCCAAAAGTACTACCCACTTAGGTTCCTTGCCTGGGTTCTTATCTCCTAGAACTAAGGTTTAAAATGTGAAGCATTGTAGTGGGAAGTTAATCTGGCAACTCCTGATTAATTGAATACCCCAATCCACTAGATAAAATTACAGGGCATCAACCTATCAAAAAAACATGGCACCTCCCATGGAACTGGGCCTGTGCTCTGGCCCTTTGCTGAATGTCTTGTACCTTGTTGGAATGACCTAGCAACTCCAGATTTGTTCCCTTAACTGGGGGAAGGGGTATTGTGTCAAAGATGACTCGACGTTGTGAATCAAACGCTGAGATGGACTCTGATTGGGTTTTTGATGGATGGAATTTGATGGAATCACACCCTCTCCTCTCATCTTAGTGGCAGAATACTGGTGTGGTGGAATGGCATTTTTCCTCCCCAGAAGCTGGAGATCAGCTAAGAGATAACATGGAGGGGCGGTTAGGTGGCGAGGTGGATAGAGCACTGGCCCTGAAGTCAGAAGGACCTGAATTAAAATCCGGCCTCAGACCAAACACTTGACACTTACTTAGCTGTGTGACTTTGGGCAAGTCACTTAACCCCAATTGCCTAAAAACAAGCAAAAAAAGACATAATATGGAGAACAATGGCAATGTGCCCTCTTCTTCTCTTCCTTTCAGGAGCCTATCTTCTTTTTTGGGAGCCCATCTCTTGTATACATGTTACCTTACCCTTGGACTTCTAGCAAAGGAGGTGAGGGAATTGGCCCTCCCCAGCCAGCATAATGGCAATGATACTGGCAGGTGGGTGCTATTATTATTCCATTTTACAGTTGAAGAACCTGAGGCAGACAGAGGTTAAGTGACTTGCCCAGGGACACAGGCAGTGTCTGAGGCTGGATTTGAACTCAAGTCTTTCTGAATCTAGGCCAGTGCTATAGCCACTGTATCACCCAGCTACCATATCCCCAAAAGCAAAGCATGGGATGGAGCATGGTCCTGACACAAAGCCCCAACTCAAAAATTAAACTAAACTAAAGCTGGAGAGATGATTATAAAAGCAAGTGGTAAGAAATAGAAATTTCATATGAAAGAGAATCCTATTTTTGTGTGCCATTGTGTGTATGGAAATATTCTTTTTTTAATGTTTAAATTTAGAATTTAAAAAAATTTTTGAGAGGTCATGATAGAGAGTCAATGTAGCGTTGTGGTTGTTCAGTCATTTCGGTCCAGTCTGACTCTTTGTGACCCGATTTGGGGTTTTCTTGGCAAAGATACTGGAGTGGTTTACCATTTCCTTCTCTAGCTCATTTTACAGATGAGGAAACTGAGGCAAATAAGGGTAAGTGACTTGACCAGGGTCACATAGCTAATAAGTATCTGAGGACAGATTTGAATTCAGGTCTTCCTGATTCCAGGTCCAGCACTCTATCCACTGCATAACCTAGCTGACAGTGAATAAGAATTCTGCATTTGGAATCAGGAAGACTCAGGGTCAGATACCACCTCAGATACTTCCTAGCAGTGTCACCCTGGGCAAGTAATTTATCAGCTCAGTGCTTCAGTTTCCTCAACTCTGAAATAGGGAGGTTGAACCCAATGACCTTTAAGGTTCCTTCCAGTTCTGAATCTATGACTAAAGTAATTCCCATTTTTGGCAGGATTATTACATCAAGGGAACTTCTTAACTAATGAGGGGACACTGTCTATAGCAGAAATCAGAAACACATACTCCAAATAAAGATGAATATGGAGAGACAGGTGCTTTCGGGAAGAAGCTACTTCAAGGGATAGGACTCCCAGAGGCAGAAAGGATGGCTAGTTATGGATTCAAGAGAGTTATCCCTGGAAATAGAGAGTTACATGGAAGAGAGGAGCACACCTCAAGACCCTGGTTGAGATGGCGTGGGAATGTGAGGGGAGTAGGGTTTCTTGCTTGCTTGTTTTTTAGAATTCCGCTAGAAGAGAAAAAACTTGCAGGCTCTGCAGTTTCGAAGTTAAATTGCCCCTAAGGCAAGTATTCTCTACCTATATACCTCACTTCTATCCGTCATGCTCTAAGTGTGAGCCCCTCTTCCCATGACTGCTGTACCTGTAGGAGAGTGTGCCTCAGATTTATAGAGGTGGGAGAAATATTTTTTAGCTACTGTTTTTGCTATGTCATTTTTTTGGGGGGTGAGGCAATGGGGCGAAGTGACTTGCCCAGGGCCGCACAGCTAGTAAGTGTCAAGTGTCTGAGGCCAGATTTGAACTCAGGTCTTCCTGAATCCAGGAAGCTCTATCCACTGCGCCATCTAACTGCCCCACTACATCATCTTAATAAATGCCTTTGCTAAGAGCTAACTGCATCTACTAGCATATTGATAAAGGAGAAGCACATCAGACGGGCTCATGAGCCCTAGTGCTAGAAGTATGTACCCACAAGAGAATCCTAGACACTGGGGGTAGCAGCAGCTTGACATACTTTCACATTTAATCTGTGTTATTAACATTTTCTCCATCACTTTCTTAAGTCTAGAGTATAGATAATCAACAAAACAATAAATTAAGTCCTAATTTGTAGCATTTGTTGGTTTCTGATGCTGATGCTGAAAATTTAACAACTGTCTCCCTGGTACAAGCTGGCTCCAGCACACTGTGGGTAGTAGCCACCCTCTGGAGACCCAAACTATGAATGCTGAGACAAGAAGGTAGGCCAGAAGGAAGGCTACCTGAATTTGCCTCAAGTACAGTTTCCTTCATTGTTCCTACTTAAGCCCTCTGGAACCCAATAGAATTTGTAGATCCCTGTCAAACAATAGGAGATGGTGATAGAGAAGGTGGAAGAGATTGTATTGGATACTAACTGAGACTGGAATGGTCCCCTAACAAATCCCTAATCTCAATTTATTTTTCTACATTATCATCATCACAGTTCTAGCATTTATATAGAATGCATACTAAATTCCAAGCACTGTGCTAAGCATTTTACAGATATTATCATTTGATTCTCACAACTGAGATAACAGTACTCAATTGAGAATCAAATGAGATATTTGCAAAATGCTTAGCACAGTGCCTAGCATGTAGCAACCTGAGAGGTACCTACTCTGAGAGGTAGGTACTATTGTTATCTCCATCTTAACGGTTGAGGAAGCTGAAGCAAACAGAAGTGATTTGCCCAGGGTTACACACTTAGTGAGTGTCTGAGGTCAAATACTCTGGTTTTTCTTGACTCCAGGCCCAGCTCTCTGCCATTGCACCACCTGGTTATCTAAAAAAATTGATAGTGGAAATTTACACTTAGGAAAGGATTCTTTCAGTGGTTTCTCATGAATCTAGGTTTTATTAGAACTCTTCTCAAAAATTGTCCCAAGATGATCAACTTTGTTTGACTTCCAGGTTGACTAGAAACTGTCCTAGAGAAGTATTGATTTATCAGGTTGCCTTAAGTATTCCTTGACAGTAGAGGACTGAACTCAGTGGGGACACAATAAAACACGAAATGACAGATTCTGAACTTTGGAACAAGCATAGGAATCCTGACTATACATGGAAGGAACGCTTACTCTAGTGTTCCTGATTGGTGCTCATCTAGTCTCAGCTTGAAGACCTCCCAGGGGAGGATTCCACTACCTCTCAAGACAATTTGAGAAGAGTTCTAATAAAACCTTGTCTCTCAAGACTTGAGACTAAACCTTATTTTCTGACACTGCTAGGAAAATTTTCCTTGATGTCAAGCCTAAAATTGCTTCTGCAATTTCCACCCTTTGCTCCTGGTTCTACTTCATGGGGGACAAAGAACAATTTGAATTATATGTCAATCCTTCAGATACTTCCAGACAATATCATAGTAGCCCCTGAGTCTTTTTTTCCCTAGGCTAAACATCCCCAGTTCTTTCAACTATTCTTCCAGTGCTTGGTAACTAAAGGGTAGCTAACACTGCTGAATTATCATGAAAAATCTCGGTACTGGAGAACCGGTAAAAAACACATGTCTCCTCTCAGCAGAGGGGTGGGGGATTATGAAGGTCGAAACCAGTCAAAAAGGATCTATG